>NC_132890.1:15897367-16197367 GCF_030463535.1 Salminus brasiliensis | reverse complement strand
AAATGAGCCAGTAATAGTGGCGTTGATAGCGGTGGCAATCAAGTGCCATGACAACCGAATGTGCCAAAGGGCCATAATTAGCCAGCAACTGCGAGTACAATCAGCACTCAGCACAAAATGACGGAAAACTTGAAAAGATTTTAATGACTATGAGCCAGTTTAACTCTCTTTCAATGACGGAACCTTGCGTTGAATTACTTATTGCTCTGCATGACTCTTTAAAATCCTGCCATTTTACCCTGAGAAGCATCAAAAGGTTAACTTTGTCTAGTTTAGGCTAAACACACTGTGCTTTACAATATATAGACAAAAGTATTGGGACACCTGCTCAAGGTATTAAAAATAGAGTTTATCCTGCTTTTTGTGGGAGAAAAGGCTTTCTAGATTTTGGGGCATTGCTGTGAAGATATGACCACATTTAGCAACAAAGAACATTAGTGAGTTCAGGATTTTGAATCAACTCATCACAGACAAACAGCCTGACTAGCACCTGTAGAGAAGTATAGCCAAAAGAATAGGACTCTCCGGAGCAGATAAACATAAAGCTATTGGCACAATGCAAATGCCAGGCGTGTGCTAGAGGAGTATATAGCCCCCAGCACTGTGAAGTGCTTTATCCTGGTGCTCAATTCTGTTGGGATGTGTTAAGGAGTTGGGGATGAGGTGGGTGATGAAGTGATCCTGACCTCACTGATGCTCTTGTAGCTATATGAAATATGCAATGCAATCAAATCCTCACAGCAATGCTTCCATATCTAGTAGAAAGCCTTCCCTGGACAGTAGAGACAGTTACTCCAACAAAAGCAGGACAACCTCTTTTTTAAAAAAAAGAAACATCGAATGAGTAATGAGTCCCAATACTTCTATCCACATAGTATACATAATAGAGGGCAGTAAGTGTACAAAGTGACACACTCATATGTTTTGATGCCACAGCTAAGCTGAAAATGGTCCACCTCCCAAATAATATGTGGTCAGTGGTGATCCTGTGATTTCTTACCGCTACTGGATGGGACAGAGGCAGTGGAGAGGATGTGTATTAGTGTATCAGCCTTATTTCTAACATCAGAACCTATTCACCCCTGTGAAGCATAAATCTGCCTTCTGAACTGAAAAAATCCCCCTCAGGTCCTCAAATAAGCGAACGCTACACACTCGCAGCAAATTGTCAATCACATGGCTAGAGCTGTCATGCGGAGCCTGTTCTAATCCTATTTGCTCCGTGGCAATTTAAACGTTAACAAGGATTAATGGGGAAAAGGAGGAATGATTCAATTTGCTCAAAACCCGCCGTGCATCAAAAATCTCTGTAAATCGCAGGCCAAATGCAGATAAGCTCACTACAGCCTGACCTCAGCATTTTCGTTCTAAAGGAGAGCAAAGGCACAGCTGGAGTGCTGCTCTACTAAACACACAAGGCCCCATGTATTTTTCATCAGAAAGTGCGCAATGTCCCGGCATGACCCGCCATCTCTCTCCACCGCACAGCCTCCGACACCTCCTACAACATCTGTGCTCATAAGCAGGTCATCCTTTCCAACACGGTGGGAATGGTGGGAATCAGTTACAAACGGAAAAGGGCTTGATCTAAGACACTCACCAAGATGTTCGTCTGTAACAGATATGATGATGAAGTGGAAAGAGGTCATTTGTGTTATTTTTAGCCCGTCACAAAAAGCAGAGATGTAGTTATGTGTTTTTCCTCATGGTTGAATTTGTCTGAGGTTGAACTTCTGCTCATGCCTCTTTATGGTTAACTGAGGTGGATTCATTCAGCATTAAAGCCAGGCAACCTGATATAATACACCAATGTTCAGTCTCTTCATGTGTCAGTATGCCGTAGTTCTGATTGACCCATAAATCTGAATACTATATTGAGGGGTGGCCAAGTAATCAGCAGGGGCTCCTGTTGATGGGTTTTTCGTAAAATGGCTGGTTTCTACAACAGACCAATGATCCAAAGCATAAAGTATCTGTGTAGTTCTGCTGTGGATACAAGACAGCCCAAGTATATTGCTAAAGTAGAATTGTTCTGCAAGGAATCTAACTTGGCCAAAAAAAACACAGTTTGTTATCAGGGTCTCTAAACCTTGTTTTATGTTTAAACTTACCAAATATAAAGTAACTGTGCGTAAACATGTGCAGAAAAAAGGATTTTAAAACCCAGCGTTGATCAAACTATTGCATAAATATTGCATAAATTTCTGTCACCTTAAATTGCTACTCTGATTCAGCTGATCAATAATAAGCCCTTAGTTATCTAATGAACATTTTGGATATGTGTTTGGCTGCTGAGAATCCGTAGTAGTGCATCCAATAGTAAGGACAGTATGGTGCCTTATTTACTATATATAGTGAAAAAAAACACAGATGTACACAGAAAGCTCAATTCAACATGCTGATATACATTTTGCTTTGGCTTCCATGCACATATAAGCGACCCTACTCTGAAGGCACATTTTAATAAGCTATTGCGCACAAAGCTAAGGCGCTGGAGGAGTCACTAACTATATGTTTAATAAGATGCTGTTGAGACTGCTATGTCTTCTATTAAGGGTAAAAAAAGCACACTTAATGGTTGATGGAATGGTTCTTTCTGTGCTCTGCAGAAGGAGCAGCCTTTATCTGGGCACTAGGCAGAATGAACTGATGGTGTGGCTTCTGGCTCTCATGCTTGAGATAAAGAGGTGGAAATGAGTCCCTGATGATGCTGGGAATTCCACTAAAGCAGATTATTCTCCTTGACAAAAGGCTACATTAAGCAGACTTTCTTACATTTGGATTTTGTAAACAAAATATTATATATAAATGTTATATATATGCTAACTGAATATGTGTTGTCAAATTAGCTCACAACAGCATGGCTACATGTAGCTAAGGTGCAGATGTGTTTGGGAAAATAACAGAGGTTTGAAGTAATGGTTCACTGAATATTCATATAGTCTTAAGATGTTTTGGACTGAAGCTACGTGATGAAAGTAGTATAAATGTAAACATTTACGTCACCTGAAATCTTTTTGGGCAACTTAGACTTCTATCTTCTATCTAATCTTCTATTATATTGGCCTCACAGCTCTACAGAAAAACCTAACGAAGCCAATGTCGGTCACCCAGCAGGCCTTGGCCAGGGGTATAATGTATAACCTTTTTTAGTGAACCATTCTTTTTAAGAGTACTGGAAAGAGTCCCAGTATTATGCATATATAGAAGCATGTATATATAAAAATTCTTTGTGCTGTTTCCAAATAATGCTGCCACCAGACAAATCCACAATTCCAATTCAGGACATCTGTTACACACTCAATTGCACTTACTGCTAAATGTGCCCTGCAAACCTGGTTGAACTTCAATGATGAGTTTAACTGCAACTTAGCTGACACCTGTATCAGCTTTTCTTCACTGGTGAAAACACAGAATGTCTTTTGGCATGCTCTTCATGCAGAGGCTTGCTCCAGTACTTACTGCGCTAGTTGTACCATCAGTGTCTGTTAGCCGCTGATGCAGGTCAAACCAGACTGTCTGCAACGAGAATCAAAACAGTCAGTTCAGCTTTTACGCTCAGCAAGGCATTCTGGACTGCCCTTTCATACCCCTATCACAGCACCAGGGGGGTGGAACATCAGTATGGTCGAGTGAAAGTCACATTCTTACAACAGCCCATTAAAAACAGTTTTAGTCCGTCCTTCCTTACTTCCCACCCGCCCACATACCGCCCAAACCTGCCCACCTACCCATCACTTACCAGCAAAAACAACTTAAGGTTAAGGTGGTTGGTCCGTAGCTATTACACTATACTGTTTGTGGAATTTGATGTAAGAAATGCTTTAATACATGTTTAAATGAATATTTCAAAATACATACCTTTCAATTCGCATTACAATTTTACACTTATGGCAACTGGCTGACGCTCTCATTCAGAGTAACTTACATTTGAGTCATATTACACAGATAGATGAATGCAGTATTAAGAGTCTTGCCCAAGGACTCTTATTGGTGGAGCGTGGCAACACTTCAAATCCTAGTCTACCAAGCTCACGGAGGTGCTGAAACCAATGCTCTATGCATTATTAAGCTTCTTTCATACATGGCTGGCATAGGATCAAGACTTTTATAACTAGACAGACAGTAGATCAGCGATAATTACAACTTCATTACTGTTTCATTACAACTGAACAGTTCATTTCCCATCTGCTCAAATGGTCCAGTGAATCTGCCTCCTCAATTAGAGTTGTGTTCAATGACTCCTGCAGGGTGGGCGAAGGAAAAAGCCTGACGCGCTCCTCAACCAAGCCCGAAAGCGGCTTAGATATGGCCGGATGAAGCGAAACTCTGCCAAAACAGCCGCATCTGGACTGACTGATCTCTCTCCAAAAAGTGAATCTCATTTGGCAGCATGAAATCACCCACAGGTAATGTTTCACCTCTGATGTGCTGAAGTGGGGTGCAACATCAACTCTGGCATAGGAGCGTGTGAGGAAATCATCAAGAACCTCCTTTGCCAATAGCCAGTGGTGGGTAAAGTAAACTGAAATACTGAAATATTGAAGAAAAAAAATGATGTCCAGTGGCTTTATAAAACTGTGTTGAGTGGCTTCTTACATAATTGATTCGGTAGCATGTACTGAATGGATTCGAGTAAACCGAACTAAAAAAAAAGTTTGGGTAAATTCTAATGAACTGGACTGATTGTTTTTATACAGTACTCCTACATCTAGCTTAACAGGGTTCGGTTTAATGACTGAGAGTAGAACTACACATGTATGTTTAGTTTTCTTTATTTTTTTTTAGTTTTCTAGAATTTCTCCTCAGTTTCATCATCGTCAATTCCCACACACTGCTAGGACCCCATTCATCACAAAATGCTACCAGCACTGGGACAATAAAGATTAGAAAGTGTTTCTTCTAAGATATGTGAAGCCAACCATCCTTTTATGAACTGCCATAGTCACAATGTTAGTGCATAGCACAGTGTGCTTGAAGTTACAGGCTTATGATAGGCCTGCATCATTTAGTTAAGTCACTGAATTTAATTAGCACCCAGATGCAGGGTGCAGGCTAACATGCTCTTACAGTCATCAGCATCAAGGCTGTGCAGATAATAGAAAATGTCAGGAGCTAGTGGAAAGGTTGCACTGACCCAACTCACTGCATTTCATGGAAACACAGCTGACTCAGCTTTCCTCAGTTACATGAACTTAGTAACATCAACAAGATGACCTCATTCATTTTATTAACAACAGAGCAATTATTACTTAAGTAAAAGTCATGTTACTTCAATTAAAAATGGCTAAAGTAAAAGTAAAAAGTTGCTGAGCAAAAAGCATAGAAAACAAATGTGTGGTTAAATTAATACTTCAGTCTATAATTCTACTCAGTACTTCCAACAGCCTACGTTCCTTTGGTGCTGTTTAATGGTGCAAATGCTTAATCATACTAATGGTTCTTTAAGTCATACATTTTTACATGCACAATATGAACAAAAGTATTAGGACAATTGCTAATTCACTTTCTTCCGAAATGGGGCGATGATTTTGAAGCAGAGTTGAATGATCACCACCCCGCCTCATCCCCAACTTTGTATTGGATGGAGCTCCATCATTCCAGAGAACACAGTTCTGTTGCTCCACAGCTAAATGTTAATAAGGCCTTTATACTCCTCTAGCTCATGCCTGGCATTAGGTCAATAGGTTTGTGTTTATTTGCTCCCAAGAGCCATATTCTATTGGCAGTACTTCTCCACATGGACTAGACAAGCTGTATATGTGCATGTGCACATCTGTGTCAGCAATGTAAGTGCAACTTAAAGTAGCTGAATGCATTTATTAGAAGAGCTGTCCACTAATATTTTGGCATGTGCAGTCTAGGAATAAGCTGAAAGACTATGCTGGTGTAACATGCAATATAGCATATAGTCAGTATTTCTGTCACTGCATTACCATTTGCAAAATTAAACATACACATCATTCAAAGTAACACTGACTGTATCTGCCAAATGAATAAAACATTTGCACTTAACACAATATTGTTTATGTGTAATATACACTGGCTAGGTTTAAGGTTTTTCACTTTGTAAAATGTGTTTTTTTTTTTTCCAGTACTAACCACTGATCCCGGAAGGCCGGCATCCAGCACAGTTGGATGATTTCTCTGCTCAAAACACACCTATTAAACCATTAATTGAACCAGATGAGATCTAATCAGGGAGAGCACTAAACTGTGCTGGATAACAGCCTTCCAGGACTGGAAACGGAAAAATCCTGGTCTAAGCTATGTCTAATCTTTCAATGAAAAGCATTTTCACACATCCGATCCTAAGAGATGGAGTGGATGGAGGGCAGCAAGCCATCCTAGTGAAAGAGCTGAGTGCATAATGGCTGCTAATGATGCTTTACATGCAGAAATTTCTCTCCTGTAGCGGCCAGAGAGGGCAGCTAATCCATCAGGAGATGGGGGAGCGAGGATTGCGGCTACTGTCCCATAGTGAAACAGCGGGGGGGAGAGACACAGCCTCTAGCTTCCGATGGGCTAGAGGGCTTAGGAATGCTAAGACGGGAAGCGAAGGAAATGCGCTTTCCTTCGAGCAGCAGGATTGCATTATACAGACAACAAGAGCGTGCTGATGAGAGTGACGATTCAGTCAGCTGTGAGCCAGAAGCTGGTCAGCCAGTCAGACCACCCAACTCTAATCCATCTGCTGGAATAGCTTCCAGTGGTGTGCTAGTTAGAGTTTTAGAGAGAAAACTGATGCACTGCTGTTATGCTGTTTTTCTTTTTTTATTTGAAACCATAGTTTGGATGTGTGGAGAACAGGGCTGCACAACAATGAGACTTTTCATTTTGACTGTACTCTACATGTTGTGATATACACTATATGTCCAAATGTTTATGGATGCCCCATCTAATGAATCCATTCAGGTACTTTAAGTTGCAATGACACAGATGTGAAAATGCACACACACTGCCTGTCTAGTCCCTGTAGAGAAGTACTGGCAATAGAATAGTACTCTTTGGAGCAGATCAATATGAACCTATTGGCACCATTCCTAATGCCAGGTGTGGGCTAGAGGGGTATAAATCCCTCAGCATTAAGCTGTAAAGCAGTGTTCTCTGGAATAATGGTGCTTCATCCAATACTTGAATTGGGCAGTTGAGAATAAGATGATCTAGATGAAGCACTGATTGAAACTACACTTCTTTTCTTCAACAAAATCGACTCACTGCTCCCAACGGATCTGGAAATGAGCCTGAGAGAAAAACGAATTAACTTCAAATATGCACACCAGATTAGGCATGGTGAAAGTGCATTTTCATGAGCAACCAACTTAGAATCTACTGTTCTGTGTTTTCTATTACTACATAACACAGCAGAATGGCTAACAGGTTGGCTGAAAACAGTTTGCAGTCAGATCATTGTCTGGATCTGTAAGCGCTCTTTATAATTAGCTCACGTTTGTTATGAATCAAAATAGTTAGAACAATGTCGCTATGCTGTTAGTAGCCCATTAACGTAAAACTGCAGATATTGACGTCTGCCTAACCGGCAACTGGAATATCTCTCAACGAAAGTGTTTAGCATTTGCAAACTGGAATAAGTGATTTTATTGTATTTAAATTATATTATTGTGACAATATGGTATCTTTCAAATTAGGAAAGCTGCAGTTGTGCTGGCCATCTCTATAAAGATGTGTTATTTCATACACACAGAGTCAGCAGTGTCCTAGGTTATCTGTTCACAGATTGACATTTAAAACTATACTTTCAATGATATCAATTAAAAATATATAATAAGTATAAAGTATTTCCTTTCTGCAGGTGGAATATTAATGCAAAAATATGCTACCAAAGGTTGATAAAAAAAAGAAATTGAAGCTGCAGGGTTATGGAAATCTTAAGAAATCGTGACAAATGCATTGAAACAAGCCAGAGCAATGTTTCTGTGAACCTAAGCCCTAAGATCTGACTACAGCAAAAGTCGGTACTGTGTCACAAACTGGTGTTCTGCACACTGTTCACTTTCCAGTGGAGCGTGTGAGGAAATCAGCAAGAACATTGTGCATCTAAAAGATTTTTTTTTTATCACAATTTATTAATTAATATTAATATACTCCACTTTGTTCAAAAAACAAACAAACAACAAACCAACAAACAACACAATTCTGTAGTGATACTTAGATAGTGGTATCTATGATGGAACATTATTTCCAAACAAATTTTAATTTTATAAAATGTCCAGTGGAGTACTGCTTTGAAATACTATGAACAATAGCTGCTGCTGCTGCAATAGCACGAGTACTGTAAATTTAATGATTTAAGTACTAGAACACTACGCTAAATTAGCCTTGATTTCCACTTCACTATATCACTTGGACAGACAGCAACACTGCAGTATAATTAACTGGATTTAATGGCTTTCTTCACTGTGTATGGAGCGCACTCCATTCAGGTCCACAGGGAAATTGTACACAATCTAGTCATCAATGAAATCTTGAGCAACAATACATTTCTTTGTGATTTGAAACATAAATTCTCTCCCCACTAAAAAGATATTATATGCAAGTCAATGCCCCTGGGTAACACCCAAGTTTGCAGAGTTTGCTTAAGCTATTGAAGAAAATCAATCACCTTGATTTATTTAAGTTGTATAGACTTAATCTGGATACGTGACTCATAGAAAAATGTTGGCCTTAAGTAATTGCTCTGCTTAATTACACAGCTAAATAAGAACCACTTAAATCAAGACAATTAGTTTGCTTAATTTATTTAAGTAGCCTAAATAACCCTTGCGTTTTTATTTGACGTATGGTTTACAAATAAGATAAGTAGTATATCTTATTTTAAATGGGGAAAGTCTTTATTTTATTTATCGTTAAGCTGTATTTTTATGGATGACTTGCAGTCAAAAGCAACTACTCTAATGTATGTGTCAAATACTGATCTAGCTGCTGTTCTAGATAGATTGGAATCCATGTCATGCCTTTCTCTGGTGGATAACAATGTGAATCACTGGTTAAAATACTTCAGAACATGCAGGACAGTGACCCTGTTTACACCTAGTCACTTCATCTTCATCGTCTTCAGAATCAGGATTATATCTGGATAAGGTAAAGCAACACATAAATTTAAGTGTAAACACATTTAAAACAAACAAAATTGGTAGCAGTGTAAACGCATATGTCTCTCAAAATGCATCTGACAACCACAACTCCTCACAGTACAACCAAAACACCAGCAATAATTGCTGTGCAATGAGCAAATTTGCATATTCCATCCAACAAAGCAACTGGATTTTAGTTTGATTAACTTGAGACACATCTGTAAATGCATGTGACGAACATCTTATCAGCATACAATGCAGATATTAGTTACACTAAAATGACCCAAGGATGTGGGTCTGGGGATAGCAGTGCAGATAGTGTGGCAAGCAGTTTGTTATACACTTATACATTTTCAGAAAATATAATGAAAACAAGCTGTAATTGAGGATAAGGAGCTATGCAAATATACTTATATGTATACACTATATGTCCAAATATTTGTGGACACCTTTTCTAATTAGTGCATTCAGTTACTTTAAGTTGCACCCATTGGTGACACACACAGCTTGTCTAGTTCCTGTAGATAAGTATTGCCAATAGAATAGGACTCTCTGGGACAGATAAAGCAGATTGTCACCATGCCTACAGCCAATCACAAACAGAGTGAGACACTTCAACTTTGAATAGGCTTTAATCATCAGCCGAATAAGGCTTAAGGCATTAGAGCATAGAGTCAATACAGAACACTTTAATAGAGGAACTCTAATGAAATAACTGAAGTAATTAGATGCTTGAAAGGAGAAAATCCTTATCCCGATGTGTGCACTTTGGTCAATTCACTCAGCATTGGCACCATTTACCTGGAAGCTGCTGATGCAGGTAGGTTAACTAGCAAAGTATTTATAAGTATAGAAATGCAGACATCACTTTTTGAGATAATTTCTAATTTATTTAAATTTAATTTCATTTAAACTTAAAGCCCCTGGGAACACATTTTGATGTACTGAATGTTTTGTATAATACTAACCCAACTTAGAAGGTGTTAAGTGAAGACATTCAGCAAAGTGTAAATATAAAACACAAAGCAGAAATATGATAAAATGCTACTCAAAAATTGCTTAAATATACTCATCAGACCTCTCTGAGAACAGTCTGGTCAATATTTTAATGAAAATGCATGATTGACAGCTCTTTATCACTAGTGAACAAAACTTTGTTAACGTTACCATGGTAACGCACACAGCTTTGAGACGGAGAAGTGTTTTTTAGCTTTTTGTTTGAATTTCAGATCTTTATGGCTTAGTGAGGTTTGGATATCTGTAATGCAGTACCCAGCAAATATGTAAACACAAGCTGCCTTGTGCGTCCAGTCATCCCTCCACTTCACTGCGGCATTTAGCAGGAGGATCTCCCCGGCTAAGGTGCTGTGTCGGGACCTACCTGGAATGGATGAGGGGCCACGTAGGGCAGCTGCAGCTTCCCAGATTTAGCTTTAGCTTTAGCTCACCAGGTTGTTCAGACTCGAAGAGAGGGTGTAGGACTGCCCATTCATTGAGAGGAGAGCAATTTACATTCATTAGACTTTGGGCAGATGTTCATAAGACATACTTTGTAAAGTTATATTGGGAGGCATGAGGAGCCACATTACCTTAATCAGAAAGTAAACTCAGATTTAGGTTCCCAGGGGCTTTAAGACACTTGTGAATCACTCTCCAAATCCGTTTCCAGGGCTTCAGGATAGTAGAATGCCACCACAAGACCTAATTCCCTTCCATTTACTGCTACCCACTGGGACAGTCTACTCCACTGAGTGTGGAATCAACCTGCCTGGATATTCTTAGCTTCCACAATCAGACCCACCTGCCAGACACAGCAGTATTAACTAGGGACACCATTAGCCATGGTGCTAACTGCACATACACTCTCCAAACATAATCATCCCTTCTGTCTGTCCCTGTAGGGGGACAATTTTTGGAATGGTTGCATTTCTATCTTCAGGTTCTGTAAACTCGCAGAAGCCAAAAGGTCATATCACCTCGTCATTCCAGGCTGGAGTCATTTTATCCAAGAACGGGATGATAGAGTCCGCCTGTGGCAGGATAGAGACACTTGAATGTGTGGTCTCTCACATTCTTTTTGCACTGATGGGATCTTACACTGTGGTGCACTGTGGTTATTTATTTGAGGGAGTTCACCACTGAATACCACAGCGTCCAGAAGTCTTTAAATATTATTGGCGCCATTGCAATGTTTCGACTGATTCTTTAGATTGCAAATAACCCTAAGGGACTATTGAGGAGGCAACAAGGGAGGGGAGAGGTAATAAAAGATGATATTGCAAAAGTATAGATGTCAGGTCTCTATAATTGCCTCCACTGTTTCCATGGGATGTGGGTATGCCCTATGCTATCGGAATCTCATCTCATGCTTCTTGAATGTGAGTGTATGCAATTATCTTGAAGTGTGTGAGATCTACAGAGAGGCTATATGGAGCTGGGCTTTAGAAACACTATACGGCTTAGCACTGTAAGCTATAAGGGAGACTCATGATCATGAAAGCTCCAGCTGCATATAGGACTCCTTTTCTCACTCTATTACAAATCAATATCCCACTTGAGATCTTTGTTTTGAATTAGGCAGCTATAAGAGTTGTTATCACTACATCATCACAGTGTTGTGGGGTCTGTTAGCATACTATGAATACACAAGCAGATGCAGAGGTGAAATGAGGTGGGATGTGTTCCTCAGGTGGCTCTAAGTATGTTATTATTATCTATGACTCAGAGTATTAGGATGTAATTGAACACAACAAAAGTCTCACCTTGTTCTCCAGGCGTCCGATAAGCTCAGCCAGGCGGTTGATCTGAGTCTCCAAGCCTTCTTTCCTCACCTCTGTAGGCCCTGGCATAATAAAAAAAAAATACAGACATATTCAGCTCCCATGGACTTTATACAGGTTCTGTATTACTGTCACTTCTTTCAGATGTCTGAATAAAGGTCTGTGTAATGAATGAAGGCACTACACCTCACATGTATTCCTCTAAAACCCTTAAAGGATGGCTGCCATGACATCAAAACAGTGTAAAACAAGCATGCAGCCTTTATTTCTGAAACATTATAACCTGAAGTCAAGCTTGTTAGGACGGCTATGGTCATTGTAAACCATACTAGATGACTGCTTTGGCTTTTCCACAAAGGTGACGGTTATTAAAGTGTGCAGTAAAGGAGGGAGAATGAGCATTGTGTTTAAATCAACAATGATTAATACAGTGTCCACCCGCTCTCTGCGTGCAAAGACATGTCCAGTTAATGAGGAGAAAAAGCTGCCCTGCCTTTAAGTCAGCACCGCTTAAGGTGCCAAACCAATTAGCTATGACACTTCCGCAATACTGACGAGCCTTCCAGGGCATGGACGAATCGGGAGCACATCAGCCGTAACCATAGTGACGACTGTGTTCTCTTTAGAGATTTAGTGCTGAAGTGGTAGCACTCAGCTGGGCTAAACTCCTGAACTGGCTCTGACTGCTCTCTCTGTCATGTTCTGGCTTTCATACTAACTTGAGTTCTGTAGATTCTCTAATTATTGGTTAAGACTGGGATCAGTGTGGAGTTGCACTATATATTGTTTGTTTACTGTTATCATAAAACTGGACCTTGCAATACTCAATTCACAGGTTGTGTTAGAGCCAATGAGATGATGTGCAATGTTATACAATAAATGCCTTATGTGCATATATTTTCAGTGCATCAAAATAATGATATATTTTATCATTTTAATTTATTAGCACGAGAAATGTATAATAACTGTAAAATTAAAATAATTATTTTGTATGCATTTATGCCCACTCAGTCAGGGGGTCCATTCACATACATATAAAAGTAGGGATGTCCCGATCAGGTTGTTTTGCCTCCTGATGAAATCCCAGTCTCTTAATACTGAGTATTAGACAATGTCGATCCGATCTTTATGTATATAAATACTCACACACAGTTCAGATAAGATGTGCTGCTGATTAATACAGACATAAAACCACTTTATTTTCATCAGTTTCTATAATGAGATATTCTGGACTGACTGATTTAGTCTTTTCTTAAAATGATTTTAATGTGCTTAATATCTTATAATCCACTCTGACTCTCCTCCCTGACCAATCAGCTCCCAGTTCCTTTAAAAAAACTGCAGTCTAACTACTCCCTGTGTGTGTGATGGTACAAACACTGGATTGATATATGTTGCTGTTTGTTGACTACTGATGTGAACTGTTTTACTATGAGGTGAATGTGCTATGATTGGGTTTCTGCAGCATTGTATTAGCATTTGCCTTTTCCTCCACTTGATTCTGAACGTGCCTTTTTACTGCTAGTTTAAAAAGAAACTGGACCTAAAAAGAAAGTCATGCAGTTCTCTGTGGGTAAAACAGAGCATTTACACATTTATTATTTATATATTTGTTTATTACATGTTATTCTGTTTTGTTTTCATGCTTTTTACATTTATTTACCTTCTGAGAATGTCCTTACTGCTACCATCAGGGAATAATGCCAGATAATGGCACCTTGAGGACACCAGATGGCGCTCTGAACACCATGGTAAACAAAACAAAAAAAAGATTTGGAACTAGATTGGGATTAAAATACCTGATATATGCCTGGATCAGGACATGCCTAGTAAAAAAGTTATTGAAAAGGTAATTAAGCAGATTCAAATAAAGTAAATAAAGTAGCTAAATAGGACAGCTTTAGTATCCTCTATACTCTACTACTGCAAATTATTTGTCCATAAATTGATTTAGATTCTGATTCATTTATTCTTATATGTAAATTTTTTAGCTGAATGCCACTGAATCTTAAAATTATGAAGTTGAAAATGAAGAGTTGAAATATCAGCACTGCTACAACCATGCAAAAAGCAGACTAACTGTCCTGCGCTTTGAAATGACACTGCACGAAAGCAAGTCAGCTATTAAATTTAACATTTTTATACAACCACACCAGCTATTCAAACAGCACTTTACTACGGCTGAAGAAACTTAACTACAAGTTGCCAGTCGTAAGCTGAGGTCACACAAGACATATTCAGTTCGCATTGCCTTGTGAAGTAGCTGTGACTGGTGAAGCATTTTGGTGCTGTTAGCACACTAACATTAGATAACTTGCCAACCGTAAACAGTAAAAACACAAAGCATATAATTCTATCTGATGAATTGCTACTGGTGAGAGCACTAACCTGGTTATCACAAGCAACAAAATACAAAAGTGAGGATAATTATGTGAGATAATGAAATAATCACTACAGTACATTGCAGCCCTGTATGTATAGCTGCCTTATATGGGACAGTGGGTGATGTGTGTCATGCGCCTCTCAGCTGAGGAGCTAGAAAAGTTTAGGTCTATTGAATTGGGTCCCCTTTCAGGGGTTTGCGCAACCTGAGCAGGCTCATTGCAATGAATGTAATTTCGCTCGTGAACATTCGCCAACAGAAGCTTAGTGTGACTATTGGGTTGCAATTTCCAAAGATAGTGTTCATTTATTTCATATTAAAAAAGACTTGGGAGTGCTTAATATGGGCACGACTATAGAATGGCAACATGACTGCGTTGGGATCCTAATAGGCCACATCGATCTCTTCACACAGATAAAAGGGGAGACACTGATTACTTTGATTGGTTTTATGACAAGTGACAGCCAACCAAAGTATCCAGTAGAAAAATCAATACTCTTTTACTGTTTATTTATTTATTTTTTAATGCAGACCCTGGCAAAGTTCTGGTGCAATCTGTAACCATGTTTTAGTGTACTTTAAGCAAGGCATATTACAATACTCATAACAGTCTTCATACTGCACGCACAGTCTAGATTAGGGTGTATTATTCTGACTAAAATAATTTGTTTGTTGGATTATGTGAATGCTGCAAAGGAGGCTTAAATAAATCTAGGGGCGGCTCCCTAATGAGCTAGTGGAGTGTGACGGCGGCACGGAAATCTCCTTAAAGCCAGGCTTACACCACACAATTGATAACATCCTACCAGGCTTATAGACAGAGGACATCTCACACTTAACGTCAGTTCTTCCCAGTCGTTTTTGTTGTCTTGAGCGCGGACACACACAACACAATTAGAAAGATGGGGCATCACACGCACATAACGGGTCTGCTGTGGCAAACGCCACAAATATCCTTAAACTAACAAACCTCAAGAGAGTAAGTGCAAGAGTTCACATTATCAACAACCACAGAGCTAAATATGCTGCAGGTTACGAACCCACAAACAAGATGTGCAAAAGATAAGAGTTAAGAGTCAAGAGATAAGAGTATGGGTGAAGCTGTGGTTGTGAAAATACAGACCCTATTCACTCTCCCTGTCCCTGTGCTTCTCTATGCTTTTTTTTTTTTATACATTTTTACTCTCCTAGCTCTCTCATTGGCCGTTCAATTTCTGAATGTCTTCAGTCATAAAAATCAATACTTGGAAATTGTGAATGCTAATGCTTGATTTTGGGGGCTAAAGACTGACTCGGTTTTCCTCTCACACCAATAGATCATCCGCACCACCAATTGCTTCTTGTTGAGCTCCTGACTGGGAAAACGGAGAGTGTAAAAATGTGTCGAAAGGATGCAAATTGCAAGTAAAATCTGACAAAAAACACCAAGACAAGAAAATTGAAACCCATGACCATTTGGCTTCCACGAATAACAAAAGCTACAAGTTTATGTGAATCTCATTTAGATCAGGGGATCAAGATCGGCTCATGTTTTCCCTTAAATCACACAAAGAACTCACAAAGGCTGAAAACCCTAACAAAGACATTGCTAATTACATCATGAGCTGAAACAGCTATTATTACTGAGTCTGACATATATGCATATATATATAGACATATATATATATATATACATGCCTTTATTTACACCTTGCATTCACAAGTGTTGAATATCCAGCACATTTCTGAATATACACCAATCAGCCATTGTGTAGATTCTCCTTTTGCCACCAAAACAGCTCTGATCCATCAAGGCATGGCCTCCACAAGACCTTTAAATATGTCATGTGTTATCTGGCACCAAGCAGTAGATCCTGTAAGTTGTAAGTTGTAGTTTGTTTACTGGTTGTCCTTCCTTTGAGCACTTTTGGTAGGTACTGATCACTGCATACCAGGAAAACATCCCACAAGACCTGCTTGATGTTTTGAGATGCTCTGACCCAGTCGTCTAGCCATCACAATTTGGCTCTTGTTAAAGTTGTTTAGATCCCTGAGGGTGTTATATGTGGCTTCTTATGCCGCTAAAGAAAATGCGAACGTGATTTGATCACGTAAACAATAAAACTGATTAGACGTTTGGTGAGGTCAGCAAAAATATAACACAAACATTTGTTGTAGTGAATGTATAAATGTGCTAATTAACATAGTAAGACTGACTATTCACAGGGAGGTCACTGTGTTTGTGGTGGACTGGTCTAAACAAAAGCCCAGGGCTGAATGCAGACCCCAGTCCAACACTGATTGAAACCCAAAATGAAACTAAAAGTAGTTCTAGAAGTGGAGGGGGCAGAATTTGCGCTAACTTAAGCCAAACCCCAGATTAAGAGAAAGTGGTCTCAGTTCAGCTTCTTTCAGGCTGTAACAGATAACAGACTTGTTATTGTGAGGCAGCCATGCTGATGACAGCGCTCCCTGTGCGCACCGGCTGTAACATACTGTCAGACATACTGGCAGATGGGAACTCCTCTCACACTCTGCTGCAGACGTGCTGCGAAATGTCAAAGAATGCACAACCACAACACACACAGACACACACACACACTTCTTTTAAAATGTAAATCCAAATCCATTGAGTCCAAAACCTGACCATGTCCAAGACAAGGCTGAGATTAGTTAATTCAGGATTAGACCTTCTTAATTACATGGGCATGATAAAGACCTAGAAATAAAAGGATGCGATAGTCCAGCTAAGTCTGGAGAAAATGATAAAGTTGATGGTGTATTCTCTGAGCTGTGCCATGCGCTGGTGCAAGTGGAAATGTCATTGTAATTAGCAGAGGCACATAAGCCAAACCCAGCTCCGTCCAGTAGCCAAGCTTGATGAGAACAACACTGAAAGCTGATCTGAACTGGCAACGAACCAGTGCTCATTCGCCCTCCTGCTCATGTACTAGGGCTGTGTATTGTCAAGAACCTGGCAATACAATACGTACCATGAAAGAGTGGCGATTCCATATACTGTTACATATTGCAATACTGTAAGCAAGATGATATATTGTGATTTTTAAATCAAATTTTAGGAAAACAGCATATATAAAAAATATTGTAAAACATAATACTGCAGTACTCCAATATGTCAATATTTTCTTGCACCCCTACTATCTACACTGAGAGTTTACTACACTGAGCGTCTGCTAAATGCTTTCCAATTCTGGAGCTCATTCAGAAACGTTTGATAGTGTCAGTCGTAACTTTTCTGATTTAGATCTGGAGTGAGCAGAAATGTAGTGATATTTTCATCTACAGTTGTGGTGCACAGCCTTTCAGGTTTTCTGAAATCAACAAAGGATCAATATTATACATGCAGGGTTCAAAAATATACATAAATACACTGAGATGGTTAATTCAGTGATGCTGAAAGTTCTAAAACATCTATTTGATGATTGACTACAGCTAGTAGCTTTTCTCTGTCTTACCAACACATAGGAATGGGAAAGTCCAAGAGGTCAGTGCAGATCTGAGAAGGACAACTATAGATTTACACAAGTCAGGAATGTCTCTTAGAGTCTGCTGGAACACCAGTGTCCCTGTCTACACTCAAGCGACTGTAGAAACATTGCCATGGACTAAGAGGCTACCGTACAAGAACACTTTCAACACTTTTAAGATCAACTAAAGTTTGCAGCTGACCACATGGACATTAAAGTCTTCTGGAGGAAAGTTTTATGGTCGGAATGAAATCATACGTTTTAAGTTGGTTGGCCACAGTGACCAGAGATGTGTTTGGAGGAGTAAAGGTTAGGTGTTCTAAAAGGACAATGGCTGCAAACACACAAAGACAAAGGTGACAAATGCAGATCCAGAAAGTAAAAATCCATTGCCCTGGAGCCACCCAGGTTGGGACAAAGTCTTGGGATGGATTTTTCCTCTCTTGATTTGCCATCTCTGCACGAAGGTGGTTTTTGAATAGATACCTTAGAGACTATATTTAGAGACTTTATCTGCTTTAAAAAAATATGAGCTTTTTGAATGGCCTTGCCAAAGTCCTGATCTCAGCCCTATCACAATAATGTGGACTGTGCTTAAAATTATAGCAAATTATTATTTTTCTATATTACCAGTCATTTCCAACAATTATTTGCAGTAATTTGACCAGTATTTCAGTTTCAGGTTCACAGGTCAAGGTCTTCAAGTAGATCCTCGTGCTGTGTTACTGAAAATAATAGACTGGGAGCAATGTCAAGACTTTAGTTAAAACCCATCAGTGCATTCATCCCATGGCTGTCACATCTACACCTTATAACCAGCTGAATATATATTGGCAAAAATTAAGATTTTTATAGGTGCTTATAAAGTTACCATTGCGGATTTAAGTGCTTGTTATGACAGTGATGATACGAATGTTACACAGAGGGGAAGTTTTGGCTGGCAAAAATAAATAAATAAGTAAAAAACATGAGCGCGTGTTTATTTTTAGCTGTTCGCCTAGCAAAGTGCAGTCTGATCAGTGAAGAGAGAGATGGAGAGAGAGAAGCCAGTGAAGCACAACAGGAATATGTCATCTTCTAGAATTAAAGCGATGATACTGGCAGAGGACACACCACCAGAAATATGTATATCAGAAAAAAATGAATACTTATATTTGTACAGATTTGAGGCGCAGTATGAGAATGCAGTGAAGTTGTGTGTATAGGACAAAGAGACAGGAAAAAGAGAGAGAGAGAGAGAGAGAGAGAGAGAGAGAGAGAGAGACTCTCACTCTTGTTCCTACAGTTCATGGATTCTAAGGACATTGACATTTAAATAAAGAATATTATTATTATTATTATTATTATTATTATTATTTTACCTCATTTTATCTCCAATGTTACATAGCCAGTTACCCACCCACTCGTTAGTACTCTCCCCCTATTACATGTCATGACCCCAAAACTGGGATCAACAAGCAATCGTCTCTTTTCTAACTGCCGCTAATGCAATGTCACTGGGCAACCAACTCGCTTGGAAGAGAGTGCCGGGTACCCAGCTCTAATGCATCGGCTACCAGATGCCCATGATGGTCAGCATCACACTGAAGCAATGTGGGAGAGTAAGAGAGAGCGAGCCATCTACCTCTCCTGCTGTCATTTATGTTGTGATTTTTACTCATTACAGTCATGCTAATAAAGCTACTTTGAATATTGAATCAGAGAGAGAGAGAAAGAGGGAGAGAGAGAGAAAGAGGGAGAGGGAGAGAGAAAGACAGGGAGAGGGAGAGAGGGAGAGAGAGAGACAGTGCGAGAGAAAGAGGGAGAGGGAGAGAGAGAGGCAGAATAGAGAATGTGCTATGAGTGGAAGAAGTCATACAGGAGTATTGATCAATATGTTCTGCCTGATGCTCATAAATGACAGCTGGAACAAAGCTTTCTCCATGGAGGAGCTGACAGCTGCAATGACTGCTTTTATAGTGAGCAGGGGCGGCTTTATGTGTGTCTGGGGGAAATTTAAAACTTATGCCGCCCTCTCAACGCCGGCCTTAGAAGAGAGCATTTTAATAAGCGCTGCTATGTCATTTCATGGATATTGGCTTATTGAGCATGGCAGCTTTACAGCGAAAGGGAGCAAGTAATTGAAGCAGATCTCAATAAATGACCATGAATAAAGTCTGAAGCACATCAATTTGAGCACTTCTACCAGTGTTTCCCTAAATTGGCACGTGGTGCTTTCCTCAGCAATATCACTGATGTGTCCATTGATGACAAAAGGGATTTACTTTTATAATGTTCAATTATTTTGACATTGCTGGACAGGTACTGTGGTATACAGTTAGACAGGATCACCCCTAGCTTTGCACACATTTTATTAAGTGTTATAGTTTTTCTTTAGTTGTGTCATTTTCATTTTTGTTACAGTTGTTAAGCTATTTTGTGTCATTTTTAATTGTCAAAGCTAACAAAACTGGTTCAAATACAGGACAGCATCTTCAGCAGACTACACTGGACAGTACCCGCAGGTGGAGAAATCAACAAGCAGCAAACTAACAAGAGCAACAGCAGAGCTCTAGATGCCCTCAAGTGCCTTCACTGCACTCTCTGCACTGCACTAGATTCTCCTTAGATTCTCTAAATGGTTCTTGGAGTGATGCCATAGAGGAACCACTTTTCAGGCTTGTGATGGGGATGTATGAGTGTGTAGAATCTTTTAAAGGTCCAAAGAACCTTCACCTCATGTACATTTTCTTTATCATTTTAAAGGTTCTTTACACTCTCACATCTCTATTACAAACATGGCATCTTTGGTGGCATCACATCAGAAAAGTATCTAAAGCACCTTCATTTTTAAGGGATATTATAACAATCTATTGGCTGTATGAATGTTGTTCACATTTACACATGCCACACCTTATGGTTCAAATAAATAATATTTAAAATTAACCAGCAAACTCAGTAATTGTGCATCACAGTGCGCACAACTATGAGCATTATAAGTTATCTGTAGAAAATGCTTCTATGGGTGCTCAAACCTTTGCATATAACTCTGGAGTCACTGTTTCGTCCCCTAATTACGGATAACTGCAGCCTTTCAGGAAGCAGCTCCAAGCAGCTTAGACTTTGGAGCCGGTAGAGAAGACGTTAGCCTCCCAGCTAAGCAGCATAAGCCAGCAGAGCGGCCGTTAGTGTCCCGACTGAGGAACGGTAGCCATCCCAGAGACTCATACTAGAGAGGTTAGTGTTTTGGGTTTTGGGTCACACACAGGGTTCAGTATGTAAACACAACAATAACAATTGTTAAAATGCCTTTATTTGTCTTAATGTAGTGCATACTGTGCAGGTTTCTGTACCACCCTGTCACATTAGTGCTAGGCTAGCGGCTGTTAGACCCTGTACTTCGTACAATCTCCCCTAGGTTGCTTTTTTTCTTTTTTTTTTTTTTTCTTTTTTTTTAATGATTCAAGTAATTAAATTTAAATCAGTCAGTCAATGCATCCCCCGCTCTACAGTTAGAAGTCTAATGGGAAAGTGGATTGAAGAATATGGGATTGCTTTTTTCGTCTCTCTCTTCTCTCAGATTGCATCATACAGTGTACTCAGACACACTATGGCAGCTGAGTCTACAGAAAGTGCTGACTTGACACACGGACAGCCCTGTGTTGTTAGCGTCTCCTAAGAATGATTATGTAGCTAACACTGCAGCTCCCTTCCAGACCAGTACTGCTTTGTTTAGAGGGAGGCTCTTATGTGATAGCATCTGATGTGACAGTGTCAAAAACATGGTACAGTCACAATGTTTTCACATTCAACAGAGGACTGGACAGTATGTGTGCATTGTATTACAACAAATACAGGCTTTTTAGCTGTTTCTGTTGTTGAGTTTACATTTGGATTCCATGTTGCCACGTTGATTTGAACTAACCCAAGAAAGTCACCAACATATAGCCAGTTACATAAGTTACAGTAGACTTTTTTAAGACTTAAAGCAACAACATGCAGGAATTATTTGTTTTCTACGGGTGTGGTGTGCAAGTCACTTTTACACTACTGCAGTAAATACAAATAGGGCTTTGAGCTCCTCCTTATGGAGAGCTAATACATAAGCATTGTGCAAGCTGAGAGATGCATGGCATCTGCATGTGGACTAACGTGGTAATATTATAGGATTTTACACAATTACCCTATTACGAGTCACTGGAGCGACAACACGTATGTAGACTTTAAGCTACGCTACACAATGACCTTCCTAAAGCTGCCAGAAGCTACTCGAGTGAAATACGTCATTCAGCATCTGTAGTTTGCAGACTTGAACGGCCTGAGGTATCTGTGCCATGCACAACGATAGTAAGCACCTCCCTACTTGAGAAAAAACTGGAAAAACTTGGGGGAGCATGCAGTCTCCAAAATCTGCTAAACTAATCCTGTCCCCAAACTGCTTTACACAGGTAGCAAGTGTTCTGTTTTAATCATCATATTTTACTATACTTATATACATACATACAATTTAATCTATCACTTGTATTCTTATCCTGACAATTATTATTTGAGTTAAAGACAATCATATTAGGCAGTAAGTGACAGTATGTTGTAACCAGTCAGGCCCTAATTCAAACAAAGCACTAACAGTCTTACTGATGAGAATGGCTGCATGCAAGTTATGTATAGACCCTTCCTGTTAGCTTCAGAGGACATTTCTACAGAATTTACATAAAAAAAGAAAAATCACAAATATAATTCTGTTTGCCATTTATTTACACTTCTGAGTGCAGTGTTTCGACTTCCTTGCACCCCCTTTTCCTACCACGTTACAGTGTCTGAAACACCAAAGCCTACCTTGATCTCCCTGCCCTTGACTAACAATAAATTGAAAATAAATGAGGTAGCTGGGTAAGAACTGCACGTTTGATCTGCCCTCTGTGTGATTTAGTCTTTCAAAGAGCCTCGTTATGACTGTTTCTGCTGATACAGACATATATGTGCACATTGGAGTAACTCCAATGTGTGGAAGCCTCAGAGAAGATTCACCGTGTCAGATCAATCACCCAGTAGAATACTCTACTGTACATCTGCTTGGCATTATGCCAGAATGAAGTCCAACGGAGATCTAGCTTAGCTCCTGAGGCTGTCAGGTAAAATGTTGGCCTGGGGACCTCACAAGCACTGATGCGCCTGCGTCACTGCTCATTACTGAGCCATTTCCCTAAGTGAGGGTGTTCTGGTGGTGGTTTCCCCTTCATAAAACAGTAAGAGCAGACGTATGGACATTTGGGTGGAAGTTTTATATTTAACGCCTTCAACCACAGACGCAGGTCCTCTTCTTTGGAAGGCAGTGGATGATGGTAATATGGTGCCTCACAACACTCTAACTGAGCATATTATGCTACTCATTGTATGTTTCTTATCTCTGTGGTTGTAATCCGTATCAATGGACCCACTGTTGTACTGAAAGTTCTAACACAAACAAAGATGCCCCCCCGATTGTTTAATGTAAATTAATGCAGCCCCACACAACAGCTTTGAGAGATAGCTGCTACGTGAGATTGTCTATCTAAAACAGCATATGCATTTTAACATGTATGTATGTAGGTATGTATGTGGACAACTCTGGAAGACCTACCTGGGCCCACATTAAGGTTCCTCGTGGCGTCCTTGGCACTGACTCTGTTATTAGGAGGATAGTCTGGCACTGGGGTTTCATAGCGTTTTTCTGGAACACGTGGACTGGCTTTACTGGGGAATGATCTATGTTATAGAAAAGAAAAAGCATAAGAGTTATTTCTGAAAGGGAATGCAAAGAGGCAGGCTGCAAAATTTAACGTCAGTGGAGATCCCGAATAGACATTCACAGATAAAACAAGAGAATGATTTAGAAAGCTGTTTTGACAGTTACATTTATAGTTGCTTCTACAATCATATTCATTTAATAATTGATTTTGTTTAAGCTATGGTGTAACATGCCTTTCCTTTTAATCTTAAATCAAGCTGTGCTGTTCCTATGGGGCACTAAAAAGATCTCCATCTCCAGGACAGAGCACACTGACTAGTAAGAAAGTACTACTGGTGTGAACAGGAGTCTTAATTTGTTAAGAGCATCTATTTTGGCAAACATTCTGTATTAGTTAATACAGACTACTATCTGTAAGGTATTGAGAACCATGGGCCAGAACTAGGCCATAAGAGTTTCTATTTTGGATCTAGGAATTATGTCCTTCACCTAGTACCCTTTTGGATATGACATTACTAATTATTACGAGGAACTATTTCAAAGGCTGTGGTTCATGGCTGCTTCTGCTCTTCTACCCAGGTTTTTAAATAAATCCTAATATCCAAACCTTACCCACAACATTGATCCAGTAATGTGGCAGTATAACTATCCCACCACCATGTAGAAATGTACTTTTATCACTTTTATAAAACTAAGATCTTGCCTGACGTTTTATCAAATCCCAATGAGATTTCTTTCCACCTTTAAAGTCAACGTGAATCAAAAATCAGAACACATTTCTCTTCCTCAGTGTGATGTGAAACAAGACGTGCAGGTTGGTAAATTACGTTAATAACGTTATCTATCTTGATTATATACATCTTCATTGTAAAAAGTGGGCGTTTCAAATAAAAAAAAGAGCTAGTCTGTAGTAAGTCATGGAGGAGTACTTCACTTCCTGCAACATCACATCAGCCCCCGGCTCTTCAGGTGGGAGCAATGAAATATTGATAGTACAGGAAAGGAGCACAGAAGGAGAAGGACTTCATTTCAGGGGTTGGGCCACATTGATTTGAGTCTTTACTTGCAACAGCAAGATAGCCCCCCTATTATGAGCACATTAAAGATGGGAAAAAAAGTCACTATACTTCATTCAAAGTTTTCGGAGAATCAAAACTGTTGAATTTTAATTACAAAAACTGATAAATAGTCCCTAATATTACAGATGAACTTTACAAACAAAGGGTAAAAAGGTCCATTTTGATTTCAGGTTGACTTGTGGACAGTCAGGCCAGGTTTATTAGACATTCTTTTACCTTGCCATCAATCATAATTGCAAAATATTTAATCAACAGTTTTACAATACAGGGAATGGCAAAATATAGTGCATGTAACTCACCCTACAGGGCAATGCTGCTCATCAATAGCATCCACTGCACTCTCCACAGAGCTGAGCAAGGATTGAATTTGATTGGCTGATTCCTTCAGCAGGAAACGAGTCACAAATTGCTCAATATTAGTTCCCCTTTCATATACCTGTTAGAGAGAGAGAGGGGTGGGGGTGGGGGAAGAGGAAAAAACAAACAGGAGCTGAGTCAACATTTTGCAATATGCTTCATGTGCATATCTAATGAGAGCTTGTCTAAGGCTTACAGCGAGCTGCACTCCACCAGTGGGGTTTTAAACCAGTGCCATTTAACCAACCTCCAGTTGGAAAATGTCGAGTGCAGCATATGTTTAAATAAATGTGCTCTTCCTGAAGTGTGCAGGGCAAATTATGACAAAGTCAAATGAGTATGGTAATAACAAGAAGGAAGACATGAGAAAACATGAGAAAACTAGCAAATTCAAATGAAATCTCCAGCACCAGTAATTACTTACCTGATTACTAAGTCAAAGATCAGAATCTAAAAGGTCACTTGGTATTGGATATTACAGACCTGTATGCATATTGATATGATGACATTTCCATGGTTTTGCAATTAGGATATCAAGTGGTAGGGCTTTTGCACCATGTGAATATCATGTGACATGTACAGTAAATGGGCATGGAGGACCTATGGATCTTGAAACTGTGCCTTCTTCAAAGACAACTACATTTAGGCTGTAAACTATAACAGAGTTTAATCACGAAGATGTTTTGTGCTAGTGCTGACACTGACTTTCACACTGCATCAGAATAACACCTGTTATTACTCCACTTGTTAATATGGAGTATTGCAGTAGTGACTGTGAGGACACAACACATGCACACACACACACACACACACAGTTACTTGTTTTAAGGAGATATATTTGGGGAGGTTACATATGAGATCCACTGCCAAAACCTGAGTTCAAATTATTTAAAGGGTACAAAGAAAGTGGGACTCCTAACATTAGACAAACACCTAGAACAGTTTTTGCTTCAGATCTGAAGATCTCTGTTTCTGTCCATGCCTCCACTTTAAGAAGTGTTGTGGGTCTAAAAGGATGTGGAGCTGATCAAGCCCTTACTGAGAAAAGGAAAACATTGTTAAAGCTGCTGGTAGTTTCCAGAACAGGGGACTGACCTTCCCAGAGTACAGACCTCAACATCATCAAATATATTTATAATTGCTTTTTTGTATTTAGGACAGAGAGAAGCAAAAATATGCAAACTTTGGAAATGTGTACAAAAACATTCCTGTAGAAAGATGGAAACCGTGTAAGCTGTAATAAAGGCAAAGCATGGCCCCACTAAATAAAGAAAATATAACACATCAAAAAATTAAGAATATTTAAATATAGGATCCCCTGCCAAAAAGAATTAAAAGACACAGGGAAAGCGGGAGTCCTAACAACCATGCAAGACCTTTTAGACCACCAAAACTGCTTCATCAGATCAACAATGTTTTCTGTTCATCAGTCACTGTCAGCAATGTGACAATATGACTTAGTGGTGTTGGTTTAAAAAGATGTGCTTCAAGCTGACCTTAAAATAAAAATATTTTTACAAAGTATTGCTTGGATGGTGAGAAGCAGAAAACAGCAAAGTCTAAACTTTGAAAGTGTGGAAAAAACCCTGTAGAAGAACGGAAAACATACAAATACAGAACAAGAAATCTGCTATATTTAGTTGCTGTGAATTATATGCAGTAAAAACTTAATTAACTTGCACTGGATGACCTGGTAATTGACTGGAAATTCAGTAAAGGGTCTGACTTTTGCACACTAATGTTTTGCTGGGTGATATGCCCTCAAATCAATACCATGATTAATTGAACATTTTACCTCAACAACGATTACCAAACAATTATTTAAGCTGCTTAAGTTGATCAATCTGTGGCTCTGTGTTTGAGTTCTTCTCCATGTTGCTTTCATATTGCAGACTGGAACGGGCAGAGTTGTGGGAATTTAAAAAACAGCCAAAAAATGTACAGATGATTTACCCTCTTATTCAATGGAAGTCGATGTAAAATGATCTGATCAAATCATTTTGATGGTCTACTCATCATTCATATTATGTCAAAAAGTGAAAAGTGTTAAACACTGTAGGTTTGCATGAAAAGACTTTTCTTAATTTAGCCCTAAACCATATTCTAATCCTATCCACAGCAACTACTGCTCCTGCCCTTGAAACATGTACATGAAAATGAAAGACAGAAACAACAGCTAAATATTCAGGATCATTTTGTATTTTGTTTTTCTGGTATGTGTGAAAATGAACCAGTCAGTTTTATTCAGCTGACTTGACTCAATACTGAATCCTGTACAGTGCTCAGAACAGTAGGATCCATAAAGGCTCATTGGAGTTTCTGATAATTAACAGTGGCGTCAGTCGTTTCCACTGTTGTATTGAACGCAATGCCTCCCACAGGCAGAATATCACATTTCACTCCCTTAATCACTGTCTGACAATAACGGCAAAAACATCTGACATTGATACAGTGCTGCTTGCTGACTGCTGGATTTTGCTGGAAGCTAGTCATAGTGGTCAGGGCACGAGCCAGCCTTCATTACTGCTTGCAAATGAATATTGAATGCAAAGCAGGCATGAGGTAGAGAGTTCAGCCGGACCTCAGCGCTGGCCTCCCTGACACGTCTGGTGAGTTATATTGCAATGCTATGCAGATTCATGCTGACCGTGTATTATAGAGGATCAGAGGGAAAGTAATGGAGAAGAAAAAAGGATGACAGTGAAGGAGAAAGACAAAATGTGGACCACCTGACTGAGCAAAGAGCTGGTGAGTGGGGAGTGTGTGTGTGTGTAAGTGAGGGTCAGTATGATTAATGCTAGCAATATGCTAGGTCAGCAGTTCCGCACTGCGTTTTACTACCACTGAAGGATTCAAAGATCATCAGTGAGCAGTAAAGCACTAGCTGCCAATGCTAAACGCAGATTTTTTTTTTTTTTTTGATGAAGACTTGATGAAGAAAGCTAAAAAACTGCAAGGACTGTGGGGTAAGCACTGCGGCTTTCTATCAATGCAACAGGCCCGTAAAGTAGCTGGGCATTCGAAATATCACCTACAGCAAGCTACATCTACACCCGGGAGGAGTGCCAGAGCATTACTGGGAGGAGTGGAGTGGTTCATCTTTACATCCAATCAACACAGAGCACTTAATCAGCTCTTTCAGCTCCGACAAGTTCATTAATGATGTGTAAAACTTAGTAAATGCATTACTACTGAATTCAGGGGGGAACGCATAATACAGTGGCATGACTAAAACCCCTTTAGGCCCTTTAAGCGTGGCACAATCACTGTAATGCGCAACCTCGTGTGGCTTCTTGCTTTCATTAAACAAGAACAAAATAAAATGCACAGGTTGCCTAGCAACATAACCATCAAAGCCTTTGTTCAGACAGGCAGCTCAAAACGGATTTTTCAGCATATTCAAATCGAGCACGACAGATTTCCTGCAGCCTGAAAGGCAAACAGCCACATGGAAGTTCACGTTTTCCAATCAAACTCAAACCACATATGTGGTTTCAAGTCTAATCTGAATTAGATTTTGTGTTTTTTTCTATTACTGGACCAAGGTGGCCCTTGATGTTCTAGCTTAAAGCAACATTACGTCAAAATTGTACCTGAAAAGGCTGCTCCACTGAGTTATAATAGAGAGAATAGGGAGAACACTGCATAACGCAGTGTGGAATCTGGAGTCATATTTGTGTAAAATCCTGTAATTGTTACACTACTGTGTGAGTCCACATGCTTCTTTCACTTCAGACGCTGGTTCTGCATCCCTCAGCTTGTCAGTAAATGCATGTGTAGAGTGTGTCCATGAGGGGGAACTCAAAGCGTGATTTGTATTTACTGCAGTGGTGCAAAAGTGAATTACTTGCATTGTTACTACGGATATAATGTGTTATTATGTATACTATGGTATGTAGGTGTCATAAGTCATAAGTGTTTGAATGTAGCCCAGCCAATCAAGTTTTAGAATCTGAAATATTTAATAAACTTATAAAATAAGTTTAAATTATGATAACTGAGTGTATCAAACTCATGGAAAAGATCCAGCCCCATCAGAGTCCACTGTTATAAAACATTATCCATCTGCAGCTTTACAGTAAAATACTGCTTGCTAACATCTTGGCGGTGTGACAAATTGTGTGAATTACTGCATAACAAGGATTGACATGCTGGACTACAGTACCCAAAAACACCTGTGCCTACTGGAAGGAAAAGCATGCTGCCTCTTGCCCAGGGACAGATTCATGTCTTCTAAATAAAATTAACCCTGGCACATGTGCGCTAATTTTTAATGAAGAGGAGGCACTGAAAGTCAGTAGGGTAATGCAGTGAACTGCCTCTATGAATGAAGCTCTGGTTTGGGCAGCTGCAATGGGGACAGCCTAGTGGCCTAATTCTAGCCCAGTTTCTTCACAGTTTCATGGTTAAACTGCAACCACAGAGCACTTCATGCATTCTGTATCACCATTCTGTATCATATTCCAGCAGCTTCTTGCATGCCCAGATGTTACACATGTTTTAATGGCATTTGAAGGAAATACTGGATGTAATGTTAGACAACGACCAGCTCATTCTTCATTCAGCGACACGATTTCCAGCCTCTCGGCTCGAGCCGCTGCTAAAATATATCCAGCTTTGCTGCAGTTCATTAAGTGTGTCCTGAACCCCAAGAAGAAATGAGATGCTCAGTAATTTAATGAGCTGACTGTATTTTCGACCCTCAAAACTCAGGCAGGTGTGGGACTTATTCAGTGGCTCCCTTCACAATGCTGGAAAAAAACAAGTGCCTTTAAACTGCTGGTTTCACTGTGGCACACTGAAAGCACACTGAGGAACAGAGAAGTCCTTCCATAATTGATCATATTTCATCATTGAAGGTTATGTGAAAGCAAGAAATCTCTAGTTTGTTAAATGCAGTAATGTAAACATCAAAAAACAAAAATATTATGGTTTATATGGAGACTATATTTAGTACTACACTGGGAATATGTAATTTGCCTGAGTTCGACACAAGCCTCTTCAAAAGCAACTTCTGCATATCATCAAACACTGTTGCTAAGTAACATATTGACTCCTGTTGCTAGGATACGATTAATTGGTTCATGTCTGAACAGCAGTGTAGTGTCTGCGAGCGAGAGAGTTAGTATCTTAAAATAGACGAAACAACACAGTTATGCCGCCATATCTATTTAAAACAACTGCCCACCTCTGTTTGTCGAATCCGGCAATCCAATAAACTTAGACCACATGCTGTCTCTTCTAACTGTGCAATAAGCAGGCACTTGCACTTGCTTAAACTTTAGTGGAGCCGAGTTTGTAAGGTAGATTTTTCATCTCAGCAGAAGGACGAATCTCAAAGGCTCAGCTCCAGCATATGAACAAATCATCCTTACTGATTTAGACATCTGCACAACAGCCCTCATATCTCTACTTTTGGTTTTACGTCGCCCTGCAGGTCAGAACTGATGGCTAAATGCCTTTTTTAGGTCAAACAAAAGGGCAAGAAGGCTGAAATCATGGCAAATATAGATATCATCAAATTACAGGATTACAACAGAGGTTAGAAAAAGGTGCTGTCTGGATGTGCAGCCTGGTCCGGTTAAACAAAGCTTCTGAGAAATAGAGAAAAGAGATTCAATCTCAATCACATTAGGCCAGCTGAAAGCAGGAGTCATAGCATAATGTGGTTATTCAGCCAGGAATACATCCATTTGTGGAGGATCCAAGCTGCTGAGACTTTACAAGGCTGGGATTAAATGCAGAGCTGGGGGTAAATGAAGGCCAGAGAAGATAGGCTTTGATTTCCTTTAGTGAGAGAAAGCGATCACTGTGTTGTTTCCATTGTCTGTGTACGTGTGAAAGCTTTATACTGTTTTTTTTGTCCCCTTGAGCTGTGGGTGCGTGTTAGCACTTGGCACCCCTGTGAATTCGTGCTGGAGGTCGGCCTAACCTTGGTGCCGTTTCAGAGAGAGTTTTTCAGTTTTGGAGCAAGACACTTTGGGGAGGCTTTCATCTGTTACCTCTAATGCGTTTTCACATCTCTCTTGGACAGGACATTTTACACAGTGTTCAACGGCACTCTTTGTCCTGATAGGATGTGACACTGTGGCTGTGAGGAGCCTGAGAATGTATCATGGTTAAAGGACTTCTTTATGTGCTCTAAGTATATTTTGGTATAACAAACAATGCTTGGAAGTCCTTTATAATAACTGGCTAAATGTCTGACATGTATGTAGAACTCATGTAGTCTTCACATTCATATAACAGTAGTATTGCCACACGCAGGTTAAGCTAATCTTCAATGCTTCACAGTGGCAGGCAAAAAGTTTGACCCCTGGTCAAAATGTCTGTTATTGTTAATATCCAAAAGGATTAAAGTTAAATATGAATCATTTTTGTCAACATTATAAGCAAGATTACTATATTATTTTATTTATTTATTAGTTTTCTCAAATTTAGAGTGCACAATTTTAATTTAAGCTCTCAGTTCTCTTTTACAATGAATATAATTAGCTTGTTAAGGCTGTGGCTTGTTCACAATTGTCGTGGGAAAGGCAAATGCAAATTTCATAGTTTTCCAAAGACTCCACAAGTCCCAACAATCAGTCCCAAAAATCCTCTAAGGAGCTGCCTAGCACTTTAAAATATTGAGGCCCAAAAAGCATATTAAGTCTATAGGAAGATAGTAAAGCCTTTTTTAGGTAGCTGCCCAGCTAACAAGCTCATGTGGGGCTCACATGGGTGGAACGTGGGCTAGGTGGATCCCAGGTCGTCATGGGCTCTGAGTGGATTTGTACTTGTGTTGTTACTGGGACCCAGTTGAGCTTTCCAAATGGGCCCCATCCTTACAGCACATCCTAATCTCAAATGGGTCCCGTATACGCCTGCATAAAACCCCTCCTGGTCCCACCTCTGACCCTGGTGGGCATCCATATGTGGGGCCAACATGGAACCCATGGACAAAACTTTCTGGTTTCCCAGTACCTTAGTTCATATTGCAGTTAAAAATGGCAGATAAAAGAAACTGTGGAGGGCAAGCCAGTGGCATGGGGCACATTCTTCCCTGAACTAAATATTAGCAAATTCTGGATGCACGTTTTATACAGTCTTGCTTCAGGCTGTGTAAAAGTGTTATTTTGTTAAAATGTGTCATTCTTTTAATGCACTACTACACAGGGGTATTACTGTGAGGCTAAAGAACACATGAGAGCAGATCATCTACAGTGTGAAATAAGGTATGATCAGATGGGTCCTTCATCATGTTCTCCACAAGTGAGTGAATGCACTTGCAAGCAGAATACATGCGAGCAAAACTGTAGCAGGCTAACCCTACCCCTATTGCGCACCCCTTTACTGAGTGATTATCTCAAAGTCACACATGAGGAGCGGCATTGTCTGCTAAAGTTTAACTTGATCTGCAAGGATTTGGAGCTGAACAAATGAAAACCACTTTTAATCAGCATATGGAAACACCACTGATACATGGAAGTTGTTGTTTCAAGTGGAATACACTTTGGCCTTGGGGGCATGGTTTGCTGGCATGGTTTGGGTTTCCTTAAGAGCAGTTTACACTGTACAATTTTTGTCACCATATGACTGTTGCAGATAAACTGTTGCAAAAGAATTCTTTGATTACGGGTGGTGGTCTTTGAGCATTTAATGTTGTGCCGGCTGATTTAGACACAGCCTGCAATTCTTCTGGCAAGTTCTGGCAGTGTAAAAAGGTTGGTCCAGACCCCCACAAAATGACCTCTGTTACAGCACACAAATAAAACAACCAGTTGCGAAAGGCAGGAGTCAGAGAATGTAAGAGGGAATAAAAACATGAGTTAAAACTTTACTGCTGTTAAATGATATACTAGCTTAAATACACTATATAGACAAAAGTATTGGGACACCTGCTCATTTACTGTTTCTTCTGAAAATAATAAATACAATTAAATAATAAAAAAAGAGTTAATCCTGCTTTTGTTTTAGTAACTGTTTCCACGTCCTACTAGATTTTGGAGCATTGCTGTGAGGATATGATTGCATTCAGCGATAAGAGTCTTAGTGAGGTCAGGATGTTGGATGATTACCACCACTTCATTACCACCTAAACTCCCAAAATGTATTGGATGGAGCACCATCATTGCAGAAAACACAGTTCTGCTGCTCCACAGCTTAATGCTGGGGGGCTTTATACTGCCTTATTTATCTGCTTCAGAGAGTCCTATTTTACTGGAAGTACTTATCTACAGGGACTAGACAAACTGTGTGTGTGCATTTGCACATCTTTGTCAGCAATTGGTACAACTTTAGCAAAGTAGCTGAATGCATTCATAAGAAGGGATGGCATCAACACTTTTGGACATAAAGCGTTATGTTAGTCTGGCCCAGCTTTCAGTTCACATATAGAGACTGACCTGTCCAGTAGTGGCAAAGCTAACTACTACGCAACAAGGTGATAAATGAACCTACTTCCCTTAAACTCACTTTGGAGAATGGGGCATTTCATGCAGCCCTCTGTTTCCTATTCAGCTCTAAGTGCTTAACCTTCTGTGTCATCAAGTACATTATTTTCAGGTAGAATTTTGCAGTTATTATGCCAAGGGCTTTTTGGTTGTTGTGCAGCTAGTTTTTTTGGCAAAAAAAGCATAGGTGCAAGCATTTCCTTGCACTGAAAATTTATCGCCATAAAATCTTTAGCGTATAGTCTAATCAGCAGCAGAATTGAATTTGCACAGTCTGCCATGGAATTTGTCCAAGCTTCCTGAGCAGTTTGGCACATGATAAATTCATGAGGTCGCCATTGTTGTCAAAATCAATACAGTTATTCTGACTGATCACTATTGTCCAATCATTTTATTTCCACCCATAAAGGGGTCACTGAATGGCTTGATCAATCTATGAATCTATGTAAATCATATGCTATGGTCTCTACAGTCACCAGATAGCCACCCAAGTGAACAATGATGAAGATTTTGGACTGACATTCCACAGCGCAGACAGCCAATCTCCTGTCTGTAGTCTGTACTCCATCATCTTGAGCAACCAACAGTAGGTACAGGTACAGTGGGTGATTTTCAAGTCACCTTTTTGTTAAAACTGCAATATTTACAGGATCACTAAGATCTGGCTAAACAGCCTAGCTCCAGAACCTGGAGTCTATGCAGTCTTTGACTGTGCTGTTACTGTCCTACTGTTACTCATCATGCATGGACAACAGGCGTAATTACCATGTGAAAGCTGTTCCATTTCATCTCTACCTAATCAACAAATCTCTCCAATATGAGGTGAAAATGATGCAAATAAGGGTTTGTAAACTGCAATTTGAGCACCTGCCTAATATACATTTAGTCCTCAGAGGTATCTGGTACCAAGACTTTAGGATCCTTTAAATTCTTGCTGCGAGACTTGTTCCAGCACATCCCACAGATGCTCGATTAAACTGAGATCTGAGAAACACCTTGAGCTCTTCATCATGTTCCTTTAATCCTTTCTGAACAATGTGTGTAATGTGGCAGAAAGCATTATTCCGCTGACCGAGGGTGCTGCTATGTGGGGATATCATTGCCATATATCATTGTGATGCTTAGATAGATAGGTGGCTATTCACTGCTTCAAGGTCCAGTTCCATTGCTCGTGTGCCCGTTGTATGCACTTTCCATAGAGGACAAGGCTTATAATTAACCATGCAGTCCCATATGAACTGTGTCTGACAGATTATTACAAATCATTATTTAAACTTTCTGTGACTTGTGTCCCCATTCTGTTCAGTTTGGACCAGACAGGATAGTCTTGCCCTTGCACATCAATGACCCTTGGCTGCCAAAACACCCTGTCGCTGGCTTGTGGTTTGTCTCTCTTCAGACCACTTTCACTTTCATCTTTTTCAGGTGCACCTAAAAGAAGCACTGCCGTTGTGGGCAAGCTCTTAACCAGTCGTCTGGCCATAATGATCTGTCCCTCGTGAAAATGTTTTCTCTTATCCAACATGTTGCTTACCGTATCATTTATCCCAAGACTGTTATTGGCAGCATTAAAATAGTCAGTGCCAGTTCAACGCCGCGGTAACAATGCTGAGCAAGGTCGGCAGGTGGTGTGGTAGCAATGCTAACAACGTGGTAACAGTGCTAATGGCGCAAAAAGCAATGCTAATGTCGGAGTAGCAGTGCTAACATCACAGTATTGATGTTAGTGTTGCGGTAATAAATGGGATGCTGAGTTGACATGCTACCTCTAAGGACTTTGACACACATTAATGTCTTCGCACCACTTAACTGCACAATAATATTTCAAGCAAGGAGACCCAACTTCAGCTTACTTGAGATCTCCTCTCAGCAGCACATATACTTGTTAGTTTTGTGGCAAAATGTAGTCCTAAGACCATCATTCTGAGAAAATGTCAAACGAGCAGGACTTGCACATATGCATTTTAACAAGGTGCATCATTCATTAAAGAGCCACTTGATGGATTCAGCCACAGACTAACATGCAGATGTGAGAACAGCAGGTGTAGATCAGTCTGGAAGTATGGAGGGCTTGAAGGTTTAACCTATGAAAATGTGTGATCTCCATCACCACATCACAAGTGGAGACAGTAACTGTATACAGATACTGTATATACAATGATGCTAGCGAGAATCTGAGTTCACACCACAAAAGAGGTGGGAGGCAGAACAATACCATGCCTGAGTCAAAGCCACCATCACCTAACAAGAAGAGCCCTAATTATAATCGCCTCTGGCCGCGTTTTCCAGGCAATTTTAATCAAGCAAGATGAGCTGGTGAAATTACCATCATAAAGGCAGTGGATCCTGTAACAGTGATAATGCTTTGTGTTTAGACAGAGAGAGAAAATGCAGAACGACAAATCGGTCTTGCCGCAGGAGCTTTTTGTAGCTGCCTTATTAGAGAAAGTGCTCATGGAATTGGCAGATGCAGTCACCATCACAGTTCAATGTAATCCACCTCCTGAAGGCACTTCAGTCAGGAGCCTCTTAGAACAAACTGACCATCACAAATACGTTTTATCTGTTTTTTTTTTAACTCAATTAATTTATTAAATGAAAACACATCTTACTTTTAACGTCCAAAACAATGCTGTAACGTTCAGCACCAGAAACCTAATGGTCGAGAATTGGGAGCCAAAGAAAAACATGATGGCATACTGTACAGAAATATATACACCAATACAATTGGGTACTTACAGTGTGTGCAGAATTATTAGGCAAGTTATATTTGAGAGAATTCTTTTTATTATTGAACAACAACTATGTTCTCAATCAACCCAAAAGACTTATAAATATCAAAGCTTAATATTTGGAGTGGAGTTGGAGTGGGTTTTTTTTTTTAGATTTGGCCATCTTAGGAGGATATCTGTTTGTGCAGGTAACTATTACTGTGCAGAATTATTAGGCAACTTAATAAAAAACATATATATACCCATCTCACTTGTTTATTTTCACCAGGTAAACCAATATAACACAAAATTTAGAAATAAACATTTCTGACATTAAAAACAAAACCAAAAACAAATCAGTGACCAATATAGCCACCTTTCTTTACGATGACACTCAAAAGCCTTCCATTCATAGATTCTGTCAGTTGCTTGATCCGTTTACGATCAACATTGCGTGCAGCAGACACCACAGCCTCCCAGACACTGTTCAGAGAGGTGTACTGTTTTCCATCCCTGTAGATCTCAAATTTTATGAGGGACCACAGGTTCTCTATGGGGTTCAGATCAGGTGAACAAGGGGGCCATGTCATCATTTCTTCTTCCTTTAGCCCCTTACTGGCCAGCCATGCTGTGGAGTATTTGGATGCATGTGATGGAGCATTGTCCTGCATGAAAAGCATGGTTTTCTTGAACGATACCGACTTCTTTCTGTACCACTGCTTGAAGAAGGTGTCTTCCAGAAACTGGCAGTAGGTCTGGGAGTTGAGCTTCACTCCATCCTCAACCCGAAAAGGTCCCACAAGTTCATCTTTGATGATACCAGCCCATACCAGTACCCCACCTCCACCTTGCTGGCGTCTGAGTTGGAGTGGAGCTCTCTGCCCTTTACTGATCCAGCCTCGGGCCCATCCATCTGGCCCATCAAGAGTCACTCTCATTTCATCAGTCTATAAAACCTGAAAAATCAGTCTTAAGATATTTCTTGGCCCAGTCTTGAAGTTTTATCTTATGTTTTTTTGTTTAAAGGTGGTCATTTTTCAGACTTCCTTACCTTGGCCATGTCCCTGAGTATCGCACACCTTGTGCTTTTTGATACTCCAGTAACGTTGCAGCTCTGAAATATGGCAAAACTGGTGGCAAATGGCATCTTGGCAGCTTCACGCTTGATTTTCCTCGATTCATGGGCAGTTATTTTGCACCTTTTTTTTTCAACACGTTTCTTGCTCCCCTGTTTGCTATTTGCCATGAAACACTTGATTGTTCGGTGATCATGCTTTAAAAGTTTGGCAATTTCAATACTGCTGCATCTCTCTGCAAGACATCTCATAATTTTTGACTTTTCAGAGTCCGTCAAATCTCTCTTCTGACCCATTTTGCCAAATGAAATGAAGTTGCCTAATAATTAAGCACACCTTATATAGGGTGTTGATGTCATTAGACCACACCCCTTCTCATTACAGAGATGAACATCATCTGATTTACTTGATTGGTAGTTGGCTTTCAAGCCTATAGAGCTTGGAGTAGGACAACATGTATAAAAAGGATGATGTGATCAAAATACTCATTTGCCTAATAATTCTGCACACAGTGTATTTCAAAACATCAAACAAGCGGCAGCAGTAAAATGCAGGTATATGGGTCAGCATATTCAGGTAATGTTCACATCAGTGATTTTGAGCGTGGCATGATTGTTGGTGCCAGACAAAGCTAGTTTGAGTATTTCTAGGATACCATGTACACTAGTCTAGAGTTTACTCAGAACAGACAATAAGTATCAATAATCCAGTAAGCAGTTCTATGGACAGAAACACCGCAAGTGACGAAAGGGGCGACGCTGGATCACAGGGAGCACATTGGGTGCACAGAAGACCACACTGGGTTCCACTTCTGTCTGCAAAGAATAGAAAGCTGGACATTTGAAGACTGGAGAAACAGATGCCTGGTATGTTGAATGTCAATTTCTGCTGAGGCACGCAGATGGTAGCTGGTTAAATTTGGCACCAGCAGCATTAATTCAAGGATGCAACCCGCCTTGTGTCAACAGTCCAGGCTGGTGAAGGTAGTGTAATGGTGTGGAGATGGTTTTCTGTGAACACTTTTGGCTCTTTGATACATACCAATCACTTCTCGCCTGAATGCCACAGTACACAGTACTATTGTTAACCATGTGCATCCCTTCATGGCCACCATTTACCCATAAAGGCTATTTATACAGTATTATAATGCACCATGTCATAAAGCATCATAAAGTCTCGCCAGATCTTTGAAATGTGGTAGAACGGGAGATTTGCATGAAAGGGCTCCTGAAAAACCTGCAGGAACTGTGTGATGCAATTATTACAACATGGACTAGAATTTCATGAAGAATTGAGGCTATTTTGAGAGCAAAAGGAGGCCACACCCAGTATCAGGACATTCTTCCCAAAACAGAGCTTGGTAAGAATCCTTTTAAAATGTTACATTCAGTCATTAAACAAGGCAGGGTCCTTTAATACAGCCACAGCTTTCAGCTTTTAACTAAAATGTAAAGGAAGTCTGATAAGCGCAAAGAAAGAAAAAGAACGTTTTTCTTTAGCCATCACGACCACGAATGAGCTGATGCAGGACTTTTCATTCCTCAATCACACTGCTACTCTCTAAAGGCAACTTATTCTGCAGACAACTGGCTATGGATGAAGTTCTTTATGATGGCAGCTGTCTATGGAGGCCAACTTCCAGTAAGGAAACTCAGCTTTCTATTTATGTAGTTCTTTTTGGAGTCAGCTGGCCATGGCAGTAGCAAGAATTAAAGGCACACTCTTTTTACAATTTCAAGAATATTCAACCTAATATTGTTAATAATCTTGATCTGATCCACTCACTTATCTACACCTTAAACATTTCATTTCATTTGTGACCTTATTTCACTGAACAAAGCAACAAAAAGAAGTATTTTTTTTAACTAATACAGTGTCTGGTGAAGTTACCAGTTAGCAGCCAAAACCAGACTGAAGTTGGCTTCCACTTTTAACTTTAACTTAAATGCTGTAACAGTTGTGTTTTGCTGTTGAAATCTACACAATGTAAATGCTGATAGGTAAAACGGAGAGTCAGAATTAATAGCCTTGTTTTGGCTGCTAGCTGGTAGTCACCACACTTGTCAGTTACAATAAAGCTTGTTTTTGTTTTGCTCAACGACATAAGGTCACAAATGAATAGGGTATGTCTAGGGTTGTTTTTGAATCTATTTTACAGCTGCCATTATTTTCAGGGACCTCGTTTTATTTTTTTTAAGAATTCAAATCTAATGATGCTGAGGTCTGGACTCCGGAATGGCCAGTTCATTGTTCTGAGAACACCAGCAGCTCGTTTTACAAATTTTGTTTTTGGTGGTCCACCCAGTCTTGCACTGTTGTTAGGAGTCCCACTTTCTCAGTATCTTTGAATAATTTTCAACCACATTTTTCAAAGCCTGAAACATATTTTTATATGTTTCAGGCTTGTTATGTTATATGTTATGTTTTATATGTTTATATATTCTTTGATTCCTTCCTTCCTCATGCAAGAAGGTTAACGTATATATCTAAATTTGGTCAGAAATATCTCCTGATTTCCCCCCCCACTTATTTACGGTATTTGACTGGAAATTATAGAAATGCAGTGCAATGCACACCCAGCCATTTGTTTGTACTATTCCTTTAACATTACTCAACTCAAGATTATGCACTGATGATTCAACTGCTGGTTGAGTTCACTTAATATCAGCATAAGTCCCTCTTCTGTGTGGCAGTCCATTAGGAAATGTCAGGTGTTCATGAATATGCAGAAATAACAACACAATTATGTGTGTAATTCATTTTACATTGACAGATGGAATGACAGTGTGTCAATATCAAAACAAAAGCCAGTTCCAAATAGTGTTTCAAGCCAACCTGCTCCATTACGCCATACTTTAAGTCCTGTTTGTGTAACTGGACGGCATTGCAGTATGCTATTGTGAAAGCAATTAAAGACCATACGGCAGCTTGGGATTCAGAGCCAGGCTCATTAGTGCTAAGGATAGCACATTCACTGTACTCCACTATGGCAACACGCAGCTTCAGAATTCCAGGCTCGCCCCTGCATCCATATTCATGAGCAGAGAAATATGGGGGAGAACACGTTAGAGGAGAGGAGAGGAGAATAGGGGAGGGATTATAATGCATCTGCTTATTGTTTATACAGACTCACTGATTTAATCCCCAACACTAGTTTTAGACCTTGGAACAAATTGGCTAATAGCTGAACAGCATATGTCCATGGAATGTGATTGTAAATACAGATATATATGTATTTTAATGTTGTGTTCAGTTTAGAAGAATAATAGTGGGGGTTTGGGGGCTCATCGGAAGGCTGTACATACCAGATGGTTAACTAATAAACATGACCACTCTGTTTGGGCGCTTGTTCAAAGATACGACCAGCACACTGAAAGGTATTTCCCATTTTACCCACACAGTATAAACAGAATAGCTCCCAAGTGGTGCAGCCATCTAAGTGTTCGAGATTGCAGGTTTTGAACTCCGAGTCCCAGAGAGCATAATTAGCCTCACTCTTTCTGGGTGGGTAGGACGGCCCTCCCTCTTCCCCATCGCTTAACACAATGCTAGCCAGGGTGGGCGTCTGCATGTGGGAGTCAGAACTGGCAGTTTAAGTGCATTCAGCAGTCAAATGCCGTAAACAAAGTAATCAAGAGCGGTTTAGTATAAATTAGTATATTTCTCTCCATTTTAGAGAAACTAAATTTGATTAATTACTATTTTACCATCATTACCTAAAAAATCTACATTACATACAGTGCTGTGCAAAGGTTGGTAAATGTTATTAGATGTTATCAAAGAGCTCAAATCTCTTGGGGTGTCCAAACCTTTGCATGGTGCTCCTTTACTTTTCCGTGCACACTAAAGCCATTTTATTGTAATAGTTGACAACGTTTCTCAACTATGTGCATCTATAAGCATTTGCTGTAGATCTGCCCGTGCACTGTAGATCCTGAAATAAGGCTTTTGTGAATTAATATGATACTCTTAAACAGTCCAGTGCACAAAGTGCAAAACTATTTCCGTTCCCTATTCCGTAATCACTCCCCTCCCACTCTGCTCCAGGCTCTTTTGCTCACTGCTCAGATGAGAGAAAACCCACACAAAGTCTGTGCCATATTCTTTATTCCTATAGTATTCCTAAAGTATAAATATCCACCAAAAGTCATATTTGAATGCTTGAATTTAAAACAACACCATGAGTAGGGTTTGAACTTAATGTAAACTATGTACTTTGCACCAACAGTGAATCTCTCTTTGTACTCATCACCCCCCACACTCTTATATTCACTCTTTCCATCAGGCATTTTTATTAAACATTTGTATTTATGATTGTTCTGACTAGTCCTGCGCCCGGTGACTGTTAAGAGACAGCCTCCACTGATGGTGACTCATTTTGTGCTATTGTTCATTTATTTATTTCATGCAAACCAGAGCCTGATGGAAATATTTTTAACATAATGGAATTTTTCTACCTTCAAATAACACATTTATCGTACCTCTCAGACGAGAGTGTTCTAGAACGGTGGCTGCTGAGCTGAAAGCAGAAAATGCTGTCTATACGGTACAGAATATGCTATAACTCTGAAAACCCAGCTTTGAGATTCAGACTGACCAGTTCTCTGGAAAAAAAACACGAGAGTAAAATCAGGTCTCATCTCTTGTACATCAGGTGACAAGGGTCGTACAAACAATACTGTTCCTTCCACGGAATTACAGCGGTTTCGGGGCCAAATGAAAGCAGACAAATACGACAACTTTTACTCACCTGCACGTTTATGTTCTTTTATTTGACAAAGATTAAGCTTCAGCTACACACTCAACTGTGATGTTTTGGAAGCATCAGCAGAGGTACTTGCAGAGAAAATAATAATAGTGACACTTTTTTTTCTTCTAGTAATTTTAGACAGTCCCTGAACTCCCTGAGCTGAAAGTGGACTCATGAGCAAACAAAAATCACATCTCGGTTGGCACTTCATCATTGTCAAATAAAAGGTAAAAAATAACTCCGGAGAGAACACAGATAGCCCCCATAGTCTAGTGTGAGATACCTTTAAATTAAGTGCTGTTATGTGTTTAAACGGGGAGTTATTTTGGATTCACCACAAGAGGCATTACTCACTGGAGCTGTGCATTCAGGCTCATTTTCATTTGATTTAAATAATCTTTTAAGTGTTAATGAAAAGACATTTGGTCCTGGGTAAAGTGACATTAGACAATGGGAACGTCTCAAAATTTGATAACCTGGAACATACAGCCTCTCAAAACAGCGGTCCAAGAATGTCAAACTGTTTTCTTTCATGGCATCTTTGAATAATGAAAGTTTGGGACATAGAAGTGACATATCGTTAATCTCAAACACGGTTGTGTTTTTCTTCAAAAGAAAGAGCATGCATAACCAAAATCTCCAAATAGTTTCATAACAGTCTTGACTCATTTTATTTATAGCCCCAAAATGTACATATACCCAGCCTACTAGAGAAAGCCCTAAGTAAAGCTGGTGAACTCCACCTCCAGATTCCTTACGTGAACCAGGTCTTGTTACCTCAGCTTTTCCAGTGCCGTTGTCCGCAAAAGGGAAGCTCAAATCAAAAGCTTGGGTATATTTTGGTACCTAGTCTAAAGTGCCGCAGCAGTGATAAATCCAGAAGACTACGATATTTCCAGAACTGACAGGGGCAGCATAATAAGTCTACACATGTAGGGAAAAAAGAAGGAAGGTTACCATAACAACAACAGGTGGAATGATGTCATGGAGTTGAACCGGATGATCAGTGAACAGAATGCAAATGGTGCATTCGGAACCACCTAAGAACTTATCTAAGGATCTCGAAGACAGACACTCAAATCTGTACACAGAATTTAAGGGTTCAAATGTTCAAAATCTGAATTTTTATTATTACTATTTGTGAATTGTTTTCAGAAAGGCAAGCATTTGCTTCTTTAGGCTAATGCGGCAATGGTTCATAACCAGTTGTATTACCACGCTGTGTGTTAACTTTGTTTTTCGTAATACCATGTGTGTTAACACCATTAATACCTAGAAGTGCCGTGAAGGTCATCTGACCGCTCTGATCACCTTTTAAAAGCACATTGTTGGTTTTAGCTACTTATAGCTAGGTTCAGTTCGGCAGTTAAAATACAGCTATACACAGTCTATACAAAGAAGCTGTTACTGACATAAAATGATCCCTAGATGGCGCGTCATGATAATATGCCGGAGCTGGACTTGATACTATGAACCAGGTCAGTACTTTTCTTGTTTTTTTCTTGAACACCAGTCTATTGATGACAGGGTTATGAGTTAGATACTTGTGAGCAAGCCCTTAACCCTTTCTGCTGCCCAGCGCTCCGAGCATGTTTGCTCACTTGCGTGTTCACTACACAGATGGGTGTAAGGTAAACAGTCTTGTCTAAGTTTACCTGTTTGTTTTTTACAGCACAGGCTGGGCACCACTGTTGACATGCTGTGCTATAACAGGTTGAGTTATTCAAGTCAAGTTATTACACAGAACTGTTTCAGTTTAACCCTTGGAGGCAACATGGCACTGTTTTGTAATATTAATATGTCTTCTTATGTATCAGAACTTGGCTATCTGCATTATTTCTGCCACAATATTGTTTGGTTTTATTTGAAGAGAAAAGGCTTCATCCTACAATTTCTCTTAAAATACTTTATTCAATTTCAGTTGAAATACATTTATTTCATTTGTACAATTTCGGTTAAAATATGTTTATTTAATTTGTAAAATTCTGGCTGAAAAATGTTTAATTGGCACAATTTCAGTGGTATTGATCAAATCAAATTTCTGGTATTGTGACATCCCTACAATGGACTATGGAGTGATTTGAAAGTGGCATGGCTTGAAATGTTATCAGTGTTAACATATGGTATCAAACATAAAATAGTGATAAAATACCAGATAATATTGCCAGATTTAATAATATACCTGAGAATACAGGTTCATACTCATAACCTGACTAAACCAGGGAAACATCCATGCTGCTTCTTTCAGCCTGGTCTCAGAGTCACTGTAAGAATTTGATAATGGCAGTGGGTGCAAATACCAAGCAAGCAAATCAGAAATAATGGCGGTGGCTGAACAAATCACTTGAAACAAATTTTGCACAGCATGCCCTGATGACTGTCACATGCAAGGCAGTACTCTGAAACGGCAGCGGTACAAGACGGAAACCATGGTGTACAGCAGTCACACGTTTCAGGGTGATCTAACCAAACACATACACCCACACACCCCCACGCAATTATCGAGATTACGGCCTATCGGGCCTGATTATATTTTTCATCCATCCATCCATGTCATCAGCTGCCATGCTCAAACGGAACCCTCCCCGCTAACCCCATTATCAGCAACAAAGTCCTAACGAGCCCCAATTAGGTCAGCATACAGCAGCACATAAATGTAAAGTGCCGTGTAGAGTGTGTCTTAGGGGCTTAATACAGTAGATTCATCAGGTTGAAAAAACATGCTTCTCTGAGGCACTCTCATCTCTTCTCTATCAACCATGTATCCGTAACAGCTCATTTTCATCCCAATTATGCGATTGGAGATCAGATATTTCTCTATCTTAGCCAATCCTGAGAGCTGATTAGATCAAATGAGGCATATTTTGCTATTTAAGGATTGCTGCAGTGTTCTGTGAGGCCCCTCCGTCGCAGGGCCCTAAAGTTCCTTGTTTAACTGCTAGATGGAAACCAGTGTTAACCTTTCTGACTCAAACCAGAGATGTTCAAAATGGGGAGACCAGACACTGTTTGAAATATGAATGGGCGTTATAACGCTCAACATGGCGTCAGTTTACAAATATACTGCTTTTAACAAAATGATCCAATTAGCTTGCAGGTTACACCATAAGTGGAGGATTCCCACCGTCCATGTGGCAATTTCTGCAAGCACAGTAGCCAGAACAACCCCAAAAAACACTTTTTGTAGCCAGATTTGATCAAATCAGAAATTCTGACGTGTCTCTTGGGGAGGTAAAGTTAGTACCTTTACCACCACTACCCTGATACACAATGAGAGTATATCGCTCAACCTGTACTCAAGTACAGTCAAGTCAAGTCAAGTCAAGTCAAGTGGGTTTATTGTCATTTCAACTACATACAGAGTACACAGTGAAACGAAACAACGTTCCTCCCGGACCATGGTGCAACATAGACAGTGCATACAAGACACAAGTGCAACACAACAAACAAGTGCGGACAGACAACACAGTACAGACAGAGGATAATAAATAATGACTGTAGTGTGCAAGTTGTGCAATGTGCGATAAATAGAGTCCAGTGAGGTAGTAAAGTTATCAGTGCAAATGCTTGTGCAAAAAATGCTTCCCATGTTATCTGGGATAAATGGTTGGAAAGAGAGAGAGAGGGAGAGAGAGAGAGAGAGAGAGAGAGGGAGAGTGTAAGATATCAGTTCAGGAGTTGAGTTGGGTTGAGGAGTCTGATGGCTTGGGGGAAGAAGCTATTGCAGAGTCTGGTCGTGTTGGACCGGATGCTGCGGTACCTTCTTCCTGATGGCAGGAGGGAGAACAGACTGTGTGAAGGGTGGGTGGAGTCATCCACAATGCTGGTTGCTTTGCGGATGCAGCGGGTGGTGTAAATGTCCATGACGGAGGGGAGAGAGACAGTGGGTATCAGGACACAGCAGAGCTACCAAAGACCATTAACAACACAAAAAGGCTCAACCAAATGTGCTGAGCACACTCAACCAGTACCAAAAAGTACATTTTGTGTACAGTTGGAAAGCCAAAAGAATCACATCCCAAACAATGGATTTTTTAGCACTAGATAAGCCTCACTTTGAGCTACACAGTGCTCTTAATGCATGGGCTTTAGCAGCTCATGCTCAGAGTTCCACAGCATTTTAAATGTGGCTGACTCCAAAATCCATTTAGAAAGTAAAGTATTTCTTCTTGAGAGACACTGCATGTAACAGTACAAAAGCCCTGCTTGATGATGCATTACCAAGTTTGTCTATAAAGGTTAATATGGCATCCGGCATCGCCCTTGATCGGAATAGACTATTGGCTGATCGAGCTGAAAGACGATCAGCAATCTGTATCAGTCCCTAAAAACACTGATCACTCCATCTCTACACCTTACAGTTCATTCATTCATTTCTTAAGAAGAATTCTCAACTTTTATCCAGTGTTCAGTGCAAGTGCAGAAGTAGTCTGATACTGATAGCCTCGTTGTTCTCTACAGTGAGACCATGTCTGAAAATGAAGAACAATTTTTATGTTTTAACCTCTTTAGCACTCTCTAAATGAAGGCCATATATGATTCTTCTCAAATAGCCCGAATCTGCTACAACATGCGGTTACCAGGGAAACAAGGTAGCCGAGGTGACAAGGCGTCACCAGATGCAGTGTAAACAGCAGTGACAGGTCAGTGCAGGGCAGCTGTAATAGGAAAGGCTGCATGTGCACAACCTAGCCAGCCATGGCATAAAATAGGGGAAAGAGTTTCCAACCGAACAACTGCAAAACATCTTTCAGTTTTCTTCTTTGGTCCACCGGCTCCGGTTTGTGTTTACTGGGCTTTAAAAAGCATCTGTGGGTTATATTATTATTATATTTATTATTATATTTTCCCCAAAAGCTTTATGCATCTAAACTTTTTCTCAGTCTTTCTCTTTTGCACTCTCAACAAGCTTTTCCTGCCATTGTCATCCATGGCTTATGCACTAGGGGGTTTGGTGGAACCAGATTTCTATTAAGTTACTTGTGAAAATGTCCGATCTACGTCTATGTCCCATCTAGGCCCCATGTGCAGTGTACAACCCAGATGGGGCCCATGTTTTACCCCTCCTGGTCCCAGCACTGACCCTTGTGGGACTAACAAGGAAGCCATGGACAAAACTTTCTGTTTCCCAGTTGGGCTAACCAGATAGGCCCTACATGTACATGTTATCTGGGTGGTTGCTATGATGTTACCAAGTCCTTGGCTGGGTTTGTACTTGTGTATTTGAATCATCCGGTTGCACCCCAGTCATTGCTAAAGGAATGAAAAAGCTGTATTCCAGCCCTAATTGCATTATCAGGTCAACAATCTGGAGTCAAAAACTGTGAGATGAGTTAGTCTGAACAAATATGGCTGAAAAATAAGAGGATAAGTAAAAAAATAAAATATGATTTAAATGGGATAACAACATAACTGTAAAGCAATACACAACCATATTTAGAGCTCTGCAGAATCAAGACATTTGAACCAATATTGAATCTTTATTGGATCATAAACCATGTGTGCTGTTATACCCCCTAAAAGTACACATAAGACTGTGTTTTTGGCTTTAAAGAGCAGCTGTGTGTACAGTTACCTTTTTCAAAAGCAGTAAAATGGTTTCCTCACACAATTCACTTCTCTAGGTTTTCCATACACTTTACAATGTTGCTTTAATGTTGGTTTAAATGCTGCATTCCTTTTTTCAATCTAAATATTGAGAAACGTTGTTTATTGTTTAAATGGATCACAATGTTTTGTTTGCCACATTATCCGAGTGTCCGATAATCCCACTAATAGGACAAAAAGCTATGCTGAAAAATCTAATGACTAGCTCACCACAGGCCAACCCACCAGCCTGGACTCATGGTGCTCATCTAAGTCCAGTGTGACAGGCCACACTGGGATTACAGTGGATCAGGACTGACAGGTAGCATTGCCTCCGGGCTTCTGGGACCAGGCACAATGCCTCCCACCACATCACTCCATCTAATCCTGTCAATCTGACCAAATGTGGATAAGAGCACAGGCAAACAAGTTGGAAATAAAGCCTGACCTGTGTCTCATGAACACCCCGGCTGCTGAAGCTGCAGCCACTTGCTGCCATGCGGCAGGCTCATGAATATCTACCTTTGGCATCAAACAGAGACGACTTTCAGAGCACAGCACAGAGTCAGCCTGTTCAAACAATGCCAACCTGCAATTCAGCCCTCTAATGAGTTTCTGCAGTTCAGCAGCACCTGCTGCAGCTTTAGCGTTTTCACTTGCAGTGCTTTTTGCTCGTCTTTCACATTACAGGTGTAACAGAATGCAGGGAAGACAGAAGTGATAGAAATCTGTTTCATGCTAACTGTAAACGAGATTACAGAGGTGAGAAGATGTGGTGAGGAAGAAAAGAGGAGAGAAGAGGAGAAGATTAGAGAAAAAAGGAGGGGAGGGAAGAGAGGAGGAGAGGACAGGAGAAGAGAGGAGAGGGAAGAGACTAAAAGAAAAAGGAAATGAGAGGAGAGAAGAAGAAAGCAGAGCGCTGATGAGAGCAGAGAAGAATAGAAAAGAGAAGCAGAGAAGAGAGCCGAGAAGATGATGGGAAAGAAGAGGAGAGTGGGGAAAACTGGAGCAGAGGAGAGAAATTGAGAGGACAAAAGAAAAGTGAAGAGGACAGATAAGAAAATGAGAGGAGATCAGTGGAAAGAAGAAGAGAGCGGAGGAGAGCAGAGAAGAGGAATTTAGGAGGGAGTAGAGAAGAGAAGAAGAAAGGAGAGAAATGGAAATGACAAAAGAAGATGAGAGGATAGTGGAGAAAATGAGGGAAGAGAAGAGAAGAGAGGGGGAAATAAAAGGGAGATGAGATGAGGGAAAAAGGGAAAGAGGAGAGAAGAAAGGGGAGTATGGAAGAAGAGAGAAATAAGAAGGGGAGAGTAGAGAAAATGGAAAGCCCAGAGGAAAGAAGAGAGAAGCAGAGAGGTCAGAAGAAGACATTAGTAGAAGAGAAGACAACAGAAGAAGAGAGAGGATAGTGGAGAAAATGAGAGAAGAGAAGAGAAGAGAAGAGAAGAAAAGAGAAGAGAGAAGATTAGAAAGGTGAAAAGAAAAGAAGGAGGTGAGAGGCGAAAAGGAAAGAGTAAAGAGTAAAGAAGAGGAGAAGAGAGAAAAGGAGTGGAGAGGAGGGAAAAGAAGAGGAGAGGAGAGAAGAAAGGGGAATATAGAAGAAGAGAAGCTGGGAGGAGAGAAGGAAAGGGGAGAGGAGAAAAATATGAAAAGAGACGAAATAAGAAGGGGAGAGTAGAGAAAATGGAAAGCCCAAAAGAAAGAAGAGAGAAGCAGAGAGGTCAGAAGAAAAAATTGGGAGAAGAGAGGACAACAGAAGAAGAGGGATGAAAAGAAGAAAAGAGGAAAGGAGAGAAATGGAGATGACAGACGAAGATGAGAGGATAGTGAAAATGAGAGAAGAGAAGAGAAGAGAAGAAAGGTGAAAATTAAAGAAGGAGGTGGAAGGTGAAATGGAAGAATAAAGAAGAGGAGAAGAGAGGAAAGGAGTGGAGAGGAGGGAAAAGAAGAGGAGAGAAGAGAAGAAAGGGGAAGAGGAGATGAGGGGAAAATGGGGAAAGAGGAGAGAAGAGAAGGAAAGGGAAGAGGAGAGAAATAAGAGAAGAGAAGAAATAAGAAGGGTAGAGTAGAGAAAATGGAAAGCCCAGAGAGAAGCAGAGAGGTCAGAAGAAGAAATTGGGAGAAAAGAAGACAACAGACAGAAAGAAGAAAAGAGGAAAGGAGAGAAATGGAAAGGAACAGGTGTGAGAAGAGGAAGAGAGAAGAAGGTGGAAATGAGAGATGCAGAAAAGGAAGGAAACACATTGTGTAATACTAAAGTCTTAACAAGGTGCATCAGCTGAGCTAAGGAAACGCTAATGAGAGGAGCTCATTAAAAGTTGTGTTGGACAGACAGAAGGAAGACAAGACATGCCTAAACATTCTCTTCTCACACCACGTTCCCCATCCTCCATTAGCCACTTCCACCTTCTAAAGAGCCAATTAAAAATACATGTTCTAGAAATCCTCAGACTACACAATTAACAGAGCAGCACTGCAGATAACTCTCGTGTTTGAGAGAAAATCACTAGTCTGTTTTCTAGGTTCTGTTCTATATTTGAGTAACTGAGTCATTGGTTAGACATTGCCTAACTCCTCTATAAACTGACATTTTTCATCTTTATCTTCCATGCAGCACCAATGTCTCACTGCCATGCTGACATTGTAAAACATACTGCCTCATTTTCAGTGTGTTTAGTTTAGGCCGTATGGTCATATTCGTGTGAAATCCAGTTACTCTTCACATGCATTTCTCATTTCAGATGCTGGTTCTGTATTTGCCAACTTATAAAATGTGTGTGAAATGCGTGTCCTTTCAGGTATGGCCCAAAGTAGGATTTCCACCTCCCGGCTGTAGGGGGAGCCCAGGAGCAAGAAATGCTTGAATGAGAATTCTTGCACAATGCTGCTTTAATGATAAGATAAGATAAGATAGTCCTTTATTAGTCCCGCAGTGGGGAAATTTTCAGTGTCACAGCAGAAAGGGATAGCAAGACACTCAGTTACAAAAAATGTAGATAAATAATTTGCACTATATACACAATATAAATAAGAATTTAAAAAACTAGCAATATTATTTACAGATTATTGCAAATGACTCTTAATTGCACATGGGGGGGGGGGGGGTATTGCACATAGTATTTTTGCATTGAGGGACCTCTGTTCCCTGAACATGTGTGTGTAGTTAAGTGTGTGTGTATGTGGTCCACTGGGAGCAGTGCTGGTTGTGGAGTCTGGCGGCAGCAGAAAGGAAGGACCTGCAAAACCGCTCCTTCACACACTGGGGGTGAAGCAGCCTTTTCACTAAAGGAGCTGCCCAGTGCTGCCAGAGTCTCATGCATGGGGTGGGAGCTGTAAAATGAGTTCCTCAAGGGTTTTTGTCGGAAGGAGCCATCACTTCATAACATGTTCTGGTTTGTTCAGACGCTCTGTTCTACTTTCCAAAAAACAAAAATCTGCCTGAGAATTTCAAACACTTTTCAAACACTTTCAGCTGTTTAGCCCTACTTCAGCCTTCCTTCAGTTAGGACTTGCTCAGGAGCGCCCTCTAGAGTTAGAGGTAGTCATTTTGGGTAGAATGGAAAGAAAAGGAAAAGCCAGGTTCCTAATAAACTAGTTCTGGTATAGGTAATGATATAAGTACAGCACTTCCTTATCTCGAACTTTTGAGATAATATATCTACTAGGGCAGGTCTACATCTGCCCACTGAACCATTCATCATTGTCCGTGATAAGTGAGCATTAGATTACAATAGTTTAACATTAGGAAACTGTTTTTTCTTATTTTGTCTAATTGACATTGTGTCTAATCTGAATGAACTGGAATTATAGATCATTTCTTTTCTGTCTGGCAGGCAGAACAATTCTGCACAGCCTGGTGGTTTCCCTTGTTGTACAGCGCAGAGACTGTCAAAGACAAAAATCTGAAAGGGCTAAAAAGGCTGCATTACAGTGCACAATTGTTGCTGAGATATCAAACTGAAACAAAATCTTAAGATGCTCTACCACTGCATTCGTCATATAGGGGAATTCCATCCATCCTGCTTCTCATCCACTTTCTGACCTTCCTGCTCAGGGTGTTGGTGGGTTCTGAGCCAGCATAGATGGACATTAAAAGGCAAGAATACCCCTGGACACGGTACCAGTCCATCACAGGGTACCACACACCTATTTACTCACATGCTTACACCTAGTAAACTATTTAGCATAACCATTTCCATAGCCATGTGATTTTTGAAAATGTAAGGAAACCTACACAGACATTGAGGGATCACACCTCACAGGCAGTGACCTGGAGCCAGGATCAAACCCAAAACCCCAGGTCCCCACACACTCACACTATTTGAGATAAATCACCCAATTAAAACAAAAAATGATGTGATTTAAAGCAGCATTATGGAAGAATTTGGTATTTCATGCTCCTGGGCTTCCCCTACAATCACACAGTGTAGGTTTCTGGACAAGCTGTGGGATACAGAGCCAGCATCTGAAGTTAAAGAAGCATGTAGACTCTGACATATCACAGAAATATTACAGGATTTCACACAAATATGACTTGGGTTACACAGTTAGCATGGCCTACTATATCCTGCCTGCTTCACCAGTTAGCAGCATGCCAAGCCCAGACTATTCTTCCTATTACAAGTCAGCGAATCATCACAAAGATTTTGAAGATGCCATTTAAAGGTAAAAATGCTACATAATTTTGCATTTTAAGTACTGTTGTCGTTCAGATACACTCCATGTATTTTAAAATATCTTAACCTTTAAACTATGCTAAGCAGCGTATTTCGTGTAATAACTTTGTAAGAGGGAGTTAGTGCCAGCTGCTGGGAGGGTAGCCAGTAATGTTCATTCTAAAGAGGGTGAATATCTCTTTTTCTGACAATAAATGCAACCCAGTACACTACACCATGATAAAAGGTAAATACAATGTTGTCTTTACAAGCTGAAAAAAAAGCTACTACTCCTCCAAGGCTGTCAGCCGCGATGCTGAGACGAGGGTTTGGATGCTCTCTTCTCACTGACTCTGAGGCTAACAATGCTAGCTGTATCTTGACTAAACTTGAGGGAGATAAAGGACCCCTGACAGCGTGAGATGAAGTTTTTTTTTTTTTTTTGCTCTTTGTCTCGTTCAGCTGCTAATCTTGCTCTTTCGCTCTCTTGTTCAGACACGTAGAGATGGAGGAAGTGAGCCTTCCTCTGCTCTGACACCATGGCGCACTCTTATTGAGCTCATTTGTTCTGAGGGTTGTCAGATATAGCAGCTGCTAATGAGAACCTCGAAGGGTGCAGGAATCCAGTCTCACAGCCGGAACAGTTCATGGCTACAGCCTCACTAAGGACACTGCCACGATTCCACTGTATGGATAATTGACCAGGGCTGGGTAGAGTAGCAACCATATACTCAAATGTAAGTCTTGCACTTACACATAAAATAATGATTGAAGCGGAGGTGAAATTAGCTACCAGAAAGCTGAAACTTGAGTAGAAGTAACAAAGTCAGATAACCTTGAATGGCTCATCTATCAGTACTGGAACTGATGTTACTGTTCTTTACAACTGCAAAAGAATCGTATTGAATTGAAAAGTACCTGGATTTTCACATGGATTACTAAAAAAATGTGGTCTGACTGCCATCGAAGTCACAAGAATAGACAAACACAGTTGAAAAAAACTAATAACACAAACAACCGTACTGTTCATGTATTTTACTGAGCGCAGTGCATTAACATCCACAGTGCAAGCTAGAAGTGAAGTGAAATTAAAGTATAGGGGTAATGATTTCTCTAAGCTAACTGGCAAAACTTGTTTCAATTAAGGAGATGAGGTGCTTTGCCCATTAAACAAAGGCACACAAAGTCTGGTTACTGAGAAATCACAATTATATTATTATTATGTATATATAAGATAAATGTATGAACAACGTTATGTTTGGAGGAAGAAGAACACTGCACACCAAAACCTTATCCCAACTCTGTAAATGGTAAATTGAGTGTCATGATTTGGGGCTAATTTGCCTCAGAAACAAGACACCAAGGAAACAAAAGATTGACCCCTTGTGAACATCGTATTTACAGCTACAGGAAACACAGGTAGATGTAATTGCTCATAAAGGGGAATTCAGGTTATTGAATACACTTGAATTCACAGTTCACTTACTTTTTCTAGCCTGCTGTGGATGTTTTACTCAGTATGCTCGATAAAAGACAAACAATAAGATAAAAACGGTTTGCATTTAATTAGACTGTCTTTGCCTATAACTGTGACTCAGATAACAGACCACATTTCCTTAGTAACCAATGCAATAATCTGGGTAATTCCAAAGGGTTTACTTACTTATTCTTGCAACTGTAAGTTTAAAAATCCTAATGTGATTTCTACCACCTTTTAACCTTTGTTCACTAAACAAAGTGGAAACTAAGCTTACTAATTGGCTCTGAGCCTGTCAAAGCATGAATATTTCATGAGCTGTATGAAAATATCACATTTACATTAATAATTACTGGCAGCCTGTGACAGGAGCTGTGGCGTTGACGAGTAAGGGGAGGTTGAATAGGGAGAGCCCTATTGATCGCCACAACATTTCTTGAACAAAAGACCAGGCCATTTGATCAGAGGCCATTGCATGGACATCACTCTCAGGGCCTTTGTATGCACTTAAAGAAGAGGCAATATTAAAGAAGGTCCCTTGGGGCAAGACCTTCATGCAGAGGCTTGTGATCAAACAGTGACCATAGGCCATGTAGCTTAATACCATGGCCTAGCAGGTTTGGTACATGTGATAGGTCAGCAGGTCAGAAGCCTTGACTGTAGATGGGATGGCCATGAACACAATTCCACACTTCCATTGCAGCATAGCTAAAATAAGTATTAGACAAAAGTATTAGGACACCTGCTCATTCACGGTTTCTTCTATAATCAAGGGTATTTTTTAAACGAGTTTATCCTGCTTTTGTTGAATTCTCTACTGTCCAGGTGAGGCGTTCTGCTAGATTTTGGAACACCCCAAAAGTATTGGATGGAGCACCATCATTCCACTGCGCCACAGCTCAGTACTGGAGGGCTTTATACCCCTTTAGTTGATGCTTGGCATTAGGCATGGTGCAAATAGGTCCATATTTATCTGCTCCAGAGAGTTGTATTCTATTGGCAGTACTTCTCTAAAGTTTTTGCACATCTGTGTCAGCAATGAGTGCAGCTTAAAGAAGCTGAAGAGATTCATTAGAAGGGGTGTCCACAAACATCTGACCATATTGTGTGTTTCTCATTTCTTTGCGTGCTAGAGATGTATTTGTTTCTCCTTTAAGTCCTCAAATCTTAATAGTTGAGGTTGTGCTGGTTCTTCTGTTGTGGATCTCTACTGCATCAGGATGTTTGCTATGGCAACAATATTTACACTTTTTTTATGTGGCAACTTTTAGTTCTCTTCCAAAAGTTTCATTTTTGGGGGTGATGTTGGGTCTTTATTATTGAGGTAACACTGAAAGCTGGACATTAAAAATCAAGTTGGGATATAAAGCTTTCCATATGTCACAAGAATAGTATCATGCAGTTGACTGTGACAGGCTTATCCTGTATGTGTCAATATTTTGAGTAAAAACTAAACAGCTTCCTCAGATAGGGATTATGGTTTGAAGATGTGAGGGCCACAATATTCCAAATGAGTTGGCACTGCTCTCCCGTTTCCCCCTGCAGGCCTGTGCTGCAAAGGCCTCACTGCATTAGAGGAATCTACACAAAGGGGTCGTGCACCACTGCTCATCCTAAATACTTCTAAACATCATATAACTTCTAGGTGTTCAACTAGCTTGCTTTGTTTTGTTGCTGTTCTTTGGTGCAATGTGACTTGCAGGAACCGAGAAGACAGTCTGTGTTTTTCTTTTCTGATGGAGATGAGCTGGATCAGATGACTGAGTTTCTCTTGGAATAACCCACTGGTGGGTACTGAGAGAGGCATCACCTCCAGATCATATTACCTGTACTCGCAAGACAAAACAATCTCTATCTGATCCTGTCTATCCCTCTCTCCCTCTCTCTCCCTGTCTGTATACTGGGGCTTGACTGGTATAAAAATACGGTGGCTTATACCTACACTGATTTTAATATATACATAATAATACAATAGATATTTCGATAACCAATAATATTGGCTGATATCATTTAACACATTTAAATGTTCAATGTACTATAATAGCTTATATAATAGCAGTTAAAGAGTCCGTTACTGACTTAAATGACTGAAGTTATCAAAATGTGAACAGTCCAATTTGATCATCAGCCTAAAATGGAAAGGAGCCTAGAACGAAAAACTGCAGGTACAGTTTGGTACATGAAGGAGACATTCCACCATCCAACATGGCTGCACTAGTGTAACAGAGCTGTACAACGGGTCAATTCCAAAACCCCAAACACCCATTCTATTAATGCCCCAAAAACATGAATACACTCAGCCCAGTAGTGGACATCTTTTGAGGCTACTTTGCGATGACTACTTTGGGAGAAGTAAAAAGGCAAACAGCTGAGCTGAGACGAGGGCTGCGTTACCTGCACGTGACGACTGAATGGGAGCCAGCCAGGTCCTACCTGTGTGCTAGGCTAAAAGCTAACTCTACCAGAACTTTACTATCTCTACAGATTGAGGCTGCTGACGGGCGGTGGTAGCTCAGTGGTTAGAGCACTGGGCTATTAATGACAGGGTTGTGGGTTTGATACCCAAGCTTGGCAAGCTGCCACTGGTGGGCCATTGAGCAATACCCCTCACCTGCTTCTTGGGTGCTGCTGCTCCAGGCACATGTGCTCTCTGTCACTGTGTGTGTTTCATCACTAGTGTGTGGTATTACCTGTTTGTTTCCCCCCCCAATACCAGTATTAAGCAAATGTAAATGATATGAACCATCAATTGTACCTAAAAGCAGAATACTGTTGCAGACCTACTTTTTAAGAGACTTTTTTGTTTCAACATGTTATAACCGAACCCTTTTTTAAATGTTGGTATTTTAACAGTGATGGTGCTCAAATTCACCAGGGACGTCACTGTTGGCTGATATTACTGGCTGATATATCGGCCAAGCCCTCTTGCACACTTATTTCTTAGCATTGGAAAGTGTTCCTCAAACATCTTCAAAGCTGAAATTTGTACATGGGGAAATATGCAGACAGCGGAGGAGAGGAATTTGTTATTTTTTTCCCCCCTCTGGCTTCCTTTGGCGAGCTTCTACTCTTTCTCTGGAGGAAAACATCAGAACCGAACAGCGACGTCTTTGCAGGAGATGAAGAAGGAACAAGCACAGCTGCGGCTGGCGAAAATGACAGGCAGGCGACAGTGAGCGAGCGAGCGAGGAGAGAGAACGGGAGAAACGGAGAGTAGTGCAGGAAATGAGAGAAGCGCCCTAAACAGGGGGGAAATAATAGCTTTCCTAAATCATTGAAGTTGTGCTTGTTTGTAGTCGTTTAAGTCGCAGTTAAACAGAAGCGTTTTTTCATCAGAGTGGCCGCGTGCCGGGTCCCAGAGGCCACTGCAGCAGAGCCTGCGCTGCCGATGAGCAAACACACACAGTCACACACTCGCACAACACTCTAAATGGGTTTTAAATATTTAAAGGGTAAACTCAGTTTGTATTGGGATGGATATTTTTCCGCCCTGGAGCTCTGTGGTCTTTAAGAAGCTGTAACCTGCAGTAATAATGTGCAGCTCCACATGATCTATCACTCAAACAGCACACACTGCTGAGAGAGAGAGAGCGAGAGAGAGAGTGTGTGAGTAGGGAGGGAGAGTAAGAGACACTGTGAGAAAGACTGGAGTATGTGAGAAAGAAAGAGAACGCAGGAGTAAGAGTGACGGAAAGAGTTAAGAACTCATAAGAAAGAGAAGGATGGAGTGAGGTTCAGAAGAGGGAGTATGAGAGTAATCACACTTTAGGACATTCACAAAATAGACACTCCAGGTCAGCTGTAAAACAATCTGATCATGATTATTGCGCTGTATAGAAATGAGGTATAAACCCATGGGACATACTAGAAAGGACAAGCATCCCACAGTGTCCCTGCATGCTAAATTCTGCAGGAATTATATGAACAAAAGTGCATTCTATTAATGATCTGCTAAGAGTTAGTTCTTGTTCTGTAACTTCTGCACCGCTTAAGGTGGAATAGGAAATTCTAGCATTTGAGGGATGCGCTGTATGTTGTGGGAAGACTAATTATTAGACAGATTTGATGAATCAGTAGAATTGTGTGGACTCAACAGATACAGAGATATAGAGAGAACAGTGTGTGAGAGAGTTAAAGTGTCAGAGAGACAAATAAATATAGAGTTTAGGAGAATGTCAGAGAGAGAGAGAGAGCGAGAGAGAGACAGTATTAGTGTGTCAGAGAGAGAGAGAGAGAGTCTGATACATACAGAGTAGGAGAGTGTCAGAGTCAGAGAGAGAGTAATACAGAAAGAGAGAGTCAAAGAGAGTAATAGAGAGAGTCAGAGGGTGAAAAATTGAGAGAGAGAGAGAGAGAGAGAGCGAGAGATAGTCAGAGGGAGAAAGCTTGAAATAAAGAGTAAGAGAGACCATTTCATGACCATTTCACCTACTACACACTGAAAAAAGTTAGTTTTGACTACCCTAAGTAGTCATTAGATATATTTATTAGATATATTTATATTATGCATGTTAAAAAATTTCATATTTATTAGTTTGAACTGTTCTTCTCAACTCTCAAACCTCTAACTCAAGCTTTGGCAATACAAATGTAGCACTATTTCCCATGCCAGTAAAGCACGCTGACATGAACTGAACTGAGGAGAGTGGCAGAGAGAGTCAGGAAGATAGTCAGAGAGAGAGAGAGAGAGAGGGGGGGGGGGGGGAGTGTCATAGCCCTGTGCACATCTGGTATTAGCATGTGTCTTGGGTGAACGATAGTCAAAACACATAGCATTTAACATGCGTCTCCTGTGACACCATTTCCGCTGGAGGAGGAGCATGATGCACATTAATAAACCAATTTAATAAGATCTTAACACCAGCCATGAGTATCTGCTTTATCCATGCAGGTAGTTTGTTACTGTAGCGTGCTCAGTTAACTTGTGAACACTGGACAGTATAGTCTCACAATTTTTGTCTGGAGCAGTGATGCGGTTGATGCGGGCGGTGCTTTCCTGTCAAGGACATCTCGAGGTGCTTTAGTGTTCACACTACAAGAATAATGTGGTCATATGCATCTCTGAGCACCTCCGAATGTGGTCCGGATTACAACATGTCCTTGAGATGCACTGTACCCTGATTAACACCTGTAGTTTGTGCTGCTCATTAATGATCAGACGCATGTTGATGCCAGGTGTGAACAAAGCCATAGAGACTGAGATAGAGAAAGAGAGAAATTGTCAGAGATAGAGAGAGAGGGCGCACGTTAGAGCAAGAGAGTCAGCGCGCGAGAGAGAAAGTCAGAGAGGGGCGAAGTGGAGTGAAATCAAAGGGGAGTGTTAAAGGGAAACAGAAGCAAAGTAATGTGTTCAGTAAATCCAATTCTCTCCACCTCTGTAGAGAAGTGTGGTAGTGTGCGCCGCTGTCAGACTGAGCTCTAATCAGCCGCAAATACCACAAAGAATTCACATTTCAAATGAACGGTTATATTTAGCAGAGCACCAGATAGCAACTGCTGTATTAACATGCTTATATGCCCGTACAAATGCTCACACACCTTCACACACACACACAAACCTCACTCCTGTTTCAACCCCACACTCCATACTCGCCACTCGTTTACCTTAGACTATTACAAATACTTCTGTCCTCTGAGACTTCAATTAGCACGGGCTTATCAGAGGCCGACTCCTGTCTGGGCAGCAGATTCTCGTATCGGACACCAGCGCACTCCCTGGGGCGTCAACTAAACGTGTTGGCTTTCATTATGGAACAAAAGACAGAGGAGCACAAAACACAGAACCTTAAAGAATATTGATCTCTAGAGATTTCAGTGAAGGCCGCGGTGAAGAAGTGCACACACTGCTGTAAATGTGTGTGTGTGTGTGTGTGTGTGTGTGTGTGTGTGTGCGCGCACCCACATATTCAGACAGCACATGCTACACTAACCTTCTTGGTGAAGTCCATGGCTTTAAGGATTGAAAGGTTGAGTGTTTCCAGGGACGCCAGCACACCTTCATACTCCCCCATATGTTTGGCAAAGTAGTCTGGGTAATAGAGCAGGGAAGTGAAGGGAGGAGGCCATTAGATGTTTCATAGGGGACAAAACACACACACACACACACACACACACACAGTCAATGAGGCCGTGCACCCCACGGAATCATCCTCTAGCAGAACCCCTTAAACCCTAAGCGCCTTTATGTGGGTACACACATACTGTATGTCTCTTTCTTCCGTTAAAGCAATAAGCCTGTAAATAATCTGTAAATAATATATTTTTTTTCCTCAGAGTTTTGACTTCTATTATTTATATCGTGTATATAGTGGTAATTTATCTTTGCTTTGCATCTGAGTGTCTTGCTATCCCTTTGCTGCTGTGGCACTGTGAATTTCCCCACTGTGGGACTAATAAAGGATTATCTTATCTTATCTTAAGCCACTTCTTGCCTGAGACCATGCACTACAGTGATGGTTAAAGGGGAAACAGTTTGGGGGAAAAAAACAATTATGGTATCTGACCGTGCTTCTTTGGCAGATGTTAGGCTAATATTGCTAACAAACACTAGACTTGGACTGTCGTCAATCTCCATAAATATATGAACAAACTCTTAATTTGTGTGCTTTAAAAAACTACTGAAAATGTATGTAAACAATTTAGTAAAACAGCACGGACAGACCTTATGTAAACCTTCAAACTTAAATTGGAGGGTTAATCAAATTTGCTCTGTAGAGAAGTCTGATAAAAGATGGAAGTAAATCCAGGCTTCAGGTGACACTTCAAGTTCTACCGTTCCCTGCGAGCGACATGCCACCAAATCCATGTAGAACAGTGGTTCTCAGTCCTGGACCTGAAGCTCTACTCAAACACATCCAATTCACCTGAAAAAGGGCTTGTTATATAGTACCAGGACCAGGATTTAGAAGCACTGATGTAGAAAATACACTCCTGCCATGCATTTCGCTCACAAGCCACAACTGGTTAAAAACTAAAGTATCACGGAAACATTCAGCTTTAGTGGAGAGAGTGTTGTGCACTGCTTCTGTGAGCCACGGGCTCACTGCTACTGATGGCTTTAATGTGAAGGTTGAATTCTATTGTACTGCTGAGCAATGCCTATAAAGTGTGTTTCTAATACTAATTCGGGGGAAAAAATAAATGATTGACAGCATTGGTTTAAAGAGAAATATGAATCTATAGCTTATTCACAGTATTGTAAAATGAGTGTGTGTAGCAGTTCAGCGTACTGCTACACACATAAATCGTACTGAATTTTGAAGCATTTCACTGGCAGTCGAATAATCAGGTCTGTCAGTCTGAATCATACTCAATGTTAAACACACTGTAAAATAGTAATTTGAAGAGAAAACAGAAAACAAATGTCCACATTATGTACATACTATGAATGAACTGTAGAATTACTCAGAGCAGTACCTTTTTTAAACCTTAAGGTACAATGGATAATAAAACGCAAAGATTGTTATGGGCAGACACTCAACAGTAAAGTACACGCCTGAAAAAAAAGTAGTTTGAGGGCCCCAGAGTGTTCAAGCGGACTAATACGCTGCCACCAGGATGGTTCGAATCCCAGGTCACGCTGCCTGCCATAAGCAGCTGGAACCTGAGAGAGCAGTGCTCTCCCCGGGTTTCGTAGATGGCTCTCTCTTCCCACATCACATCAGTGTGCATCAGACATGTTGGAGAAGGCATGTGTCAGTCCTGGGTTAAGTAACTGTGTAATAGGGTTGCTATTGAATGGGTTGGGTAACTGGGTAATAGGGGTACTACTGAGTGGGTTAGGTAATTGGGTAATAGGTGTAATACTGAGAGGGTTAGGTAATTGGGTAATAGGGTTGCTATTGAATGGGTTGGGTAACTGGGTAATATGGGTACTACTGAGTGGGTTGGGTAATTGGGTAATCGGGGTATTATTACCCAATAAAAAGTACTATCAAGTGAGTTGGGTAATTAGGTAATGGGCTGCTATCGAGTGGGTTGGGTATTTGGGTAACCAGGGTACTATTGAATGGGTTGGGTATTTGGGTAACCGGGGTATATTACAAAATTAGAACCCAAGAAAAAGTACTATCGAGTTGGGTAATTGGGTAATGGGGTACTTTCAAGTGGGTTGGGTAATTGGGTGATAGGGGTATTATCAGCCAATTAGTCCCCAACAAGAACTACTACTATGTACTATGAAGCGAGTTGGGTAACATGGTAATCTGGTGCTATTGAGTGGATTGGCTAACCGGGTAATGGGTAGGGTAATTGGATACCTAAAATTGGATCAAAATTAAAATAAATAAATAAAACGAATCTGACGTTGACTTTTTGTTGAGATTTTTCTTGTGAACAAATTTAAATAAGAGGCCCATTGTTCTTTATGGAACCAAAAGGGGTTTCCTTCTATGGCATTGCCCAAAGAACCATTTGAAATCCTCTATTTTTAAGAGTGTACTCTGATTGGTGACAACCCTATTAACATGCATAATCCCTTTCAAGAGTTCAAGAGGTTACCTCAATAGCGCCTGCAAACTCACTTTTCCACAGTTTCCCACTGCTAATCTTACCAACCCCAGATACGCCAACTAAGCTGCGAATGTGTTTTTATCAGCCATTATTGTGAGATGATAAACATCTGCATGACTTTATACTGCTGTCAGTCTCATACGCGAGAGAATAGGACGGGCCTGGAAGCAATAATGATGAAATTCGTCACCATATTCATGCAATAATCTCTACATCTGCATGCACACAAACACAAAATGCACGCACAGTCTCACACACACGCTTCGTGTGATACTCACCACATAGTTCCTTGGTGTCAACATTACTAACACATCACAGGAAAAGGGGGCAGCGTATGGAAGGATAGAGAAGGGGAGGAAGGAGGAGAGAAGGAATAAGAAACAGGGAAAAATTCAAACATGCAGATCCATCACATCACCTTCTTTATCATGAGGATAAAGACCCTGAATTAATTCCGGTAGTTACACACACACGCAAACACACACATACACACACAAGCAACTTCATGGATTCTTTAATGCATTCCCACTGACTGCGGAAATGTGCTCTGGGCAGAAAGAGTGATCACACTTCATTAACATGTCCAAGCGCTACACAGTAGAGAAACCCCAGTCTGTAAAGTGAATTGATGAGAGGGGAGAAATGCACAAAAGTCTCCGCAGTCAGCTTAGTGCACACGGTCAATAAAACAGTCTGCTGCTGAAGAGCAGTGGGTTACTATGTAAATCAGAGCACTTCAGACTAATCAATTACCTGCTTAAAGAACGACACAGGAAAAGTATGTCAGTGGTGACGGAGGTGATGGATGATATATATATAGTGCAGGAACTGTCATGCATAAAGTGTGGTACAGTAAACTACCTTGGTATATGTGAATGTAGAAGACTGTATCCTAAAAGGTTTGAGAATTTGGGAATGTGAGAATTTACCTGGAGCACAGTATTTTGACAGTGTAGGTGAACAGTGTAGGTCTTAAGTGTGACATTCTCTGTGATGTTCCACATGACAAGGCTCTTTATTAGGACACTCCACGAAAACCTTACTTTTTTAACATATTTAATCAGATGGACATCCAATGAGGAAAAAGTTGGAACACCCCTACAATATTTACTACCTTTAATGGCAAAAAATTTGAATCAGGTACAGGTGCAGATGATGAGAACATGGTTAAAGAGGATTTTGGAGGAGTCTGTCTTATTTAAAGACATGTAGTCTTGTTTGCTCTTGATTCAGTGAGTGGTATCACCATATGCCAGATGCAGAGAGCTCTCTGAGGCCCTCAGAAAGAAGGTTTGGGATGCAGATTAGTGTGAGTAAGTACAGCATCAACCATCAGAAGGTTTGCTTTTCATGGCAGGTGTACAAGAAGGAAATCCCTTGCTGTTAAAAAGCCCCCTAAAAACATAAGATTCATCTGTCCAAAGCACATTGTTCCAGAAGTGTTATCCAGGTGTTATCTGGTTTTTCTTGATGTTACCGTCAGTTCTTGTTTGGTGGATTTTTACCCATTCTTCTTTGCAAAAGTCTTCTAGTTCTTTGAAATTCTTGGGCACAGATTTTTTTTTAATTCGAGGGAACAGTGGGCACCTTTTGAGGTAGTCCACTGTGGACTTTAAGGTGTAGTGATCTGAATTTTAGCATGTAGGGGAATAGGGCACACCTAGACTATTTATAAAGCTTTGACATTTGCATCACCTGACCTTTCCTGATGATGGCTGTGAACAAGCCATAGCCCTAGCAGTTTAAGAGCTTGGTGAACGTTACCTGAGATATCAAATATCTCAGGTTGGCCAAACTTTTACACAGTACTTTTTTCATTTAACAAAAAACAAAACAAAACAAAACAGGGCAAGTTTCACAAGTAAGTTCTGGTTATCTGTAATGGTCCAGCCAGGTCTTTTAGCACCAGTGCTGCTGGTGTTTTAAGGATGCGCTTTATGTTGTGGGAAGACTAATTGTTGGACAGATTTGTTGAAACCGTAGACTTCCGGCTGACTGTGTAATGTTCAAAGCCAAACGTTGAATCCCACATATGGGACTGTTCTTGCGAAAGGGTTAAATACTGCCTTCCGTAACAGTTGTCCATTTATTTCACTTAGAACATTCTGAACCATACCAAAATAATCATAAGGAACTTAATGGTGTTGGAATGCGAGATTTCATGGTTCACTGAAAAAGTGAAAAAGTTTAAATAATCACTATGGAATTAAATTGTTGTAAAGTCAGAGCTCACCACACTTACAACCCAAAGTGGGTGGAAGTAATGCTGTACTGAAATAAGGAGTGGCAGATCCCTTTTATTTTAATGAAAGGCCCTAAGAAATGACTGACGTGAGTATTTCAGCATTTGGCTTTAGAAGAAGTCATGCATTTCCAGAATTGCCTTTTGAAGCTCAGGACGTCATGGACATGCTAATTTGCTGCTGTGCCCTCCTGCTTCAAACGTGTGTGGCCATCACATAATGAGCTTGATGTGGTAAACAGTATGTCTGAGGACCTGGCAGGACAAAAGAGGTTGAAGGACTGAGTGGGAGAAAAAGAAAGAGAGAGAGGAGGAGGTGAGAGAGAGATCATGAAAAGAGCACAGCTAATGAAGACTTTAGAGAACAGTAATTCACCTGCTCTGTCTCCTGTCCGTTCTGATACTCTTTTATGTCTGCCTGTTTCTCTCTTTCTCTTTCTCCTTCACCCTCTCTCCACCTTCTTTTTGATCTTGAGCTACTTTCTTCTTCTTTCTTTTAAAGAAAGGTGTCATCATCGGAAAGGAGCAAAGGATGCCTCCTCCACCACCACACAAGAGAAGAGCATCAGAAAAGAAATGACATTTGCAGTTGGCAGATGGAGACTGACAGTGACCCAGGCTAATGAACTTGTGCACCTTTCTTTTCTGAGGAACCTGGTGGCCATCTCTTTTTCTCCACAGCTCTTGAAGTTCACCTCTCGCCTGACAAGCAGTCAATGGACTGTGGAGTGTGTGGATTATTGGCTTTGTTCTTCTGTGAAGGACTGGAGAAACAGTTCCAGGCCATGTCCCTATTCTTTACCATTGTGTCCTCTCCTACTCATCATTGACTAAAAATACAGCATTACTTTACTTGGATGGTCCATTGTAGATGTACATGCTCCCCTGGCATTTAACAGAATATCTATTTGTCAAGTTATCCAGGTCCTGCAGAAGCAAAGCAACCCCTTACTCTAACCACCACCATGTTTGCCTGTTGGTATGTTCTTACAGTGAAATACAGTGTTAGCTTTACACTGGATGTGACAGGACACATGTGTTCCAGAAAGTTCCACTGTTGACTCCTCAGTCCCCAGAATATTGTCCCAAATGTATTGGGGGACAAGTGTAGGAGATGAGGCCTTGTATTCTTTTTGGTCAGTAGTGTCTTGCAACTCTCCCATGGATTCCCTTTGTGCCCAGTGTCTTTCTTATTGTGGAATCATGTACATTGACCCTAACTGAGACAAGTGAGGCCTGAAATGCTCTTTTATGGATATTTCAAAGGGGCGTGAATGTTCAAGGCGTCACAGTTTCGAGCCTCACGTCCCTTAGCCTGTATACAACACTGCTGCTTAATCATCAAATACAGCAGTTACACTGTGCTGCTATTAACAGCTGCTGCCAATGTCACTGTGCTGCTGCTGAAACTGATGCTAAAAGTGGTCAAGAGTGGTCAGAGAACCAAGTGATCAGGCTTTTCTTTCAATCTTATCCCTTTCAATCTTGACAAAGAAAAAGATTTATGTTTGTCTGGGTTCTCCTGACCTCCTGGATGATCTGTCGATGCACTTTTTGAAAATTTCGTAAGCTGGCCACTCTTGGGAAGGTTCACCACAGTTCCAAGTTTTCTCCAATTTTGGATAATGGCTCTGACTGTGGTTCACTGGAGTCCCAGAGCCTTATAATCTTTTCCAGACTGGTAGATTTCAATGATGTGTATTTGAATCTCTTTAGAATGTGGCATCATGGGCTGCTTTTTGAGACCTTCTAGTCCGCTTCACATCTCTAAAGATTTGATTTAACAGGTCTGGCAGTAATAATGCCTGGGTTAGGCTAGTGAATTGCCATTTAGGCCTAAACGCTGCACAGAGTGTGTGTTTATATTCAAATGAGTTGGATGATCTGAAACATTTATGTGTGTATGTGTGGTGCCTTCAAGTGTAAGTGCAAATGTTTCAGGAAACTACTACGTTGTGTTCTTATTATCTATGATGATAATAAGAAAATAGAAGGAACTCTACCCCTGAGTCTAAACCCAGTTGTAGTGAGCGCTTATGAAGTGGGTGAGATATCAATAAAGGGAGCAGAAGGTCCAGGAGACAACAGAGATGAGAAAAGATCCAGATGGGCAGAAAAACCTCAGGGTACAGGGAAAGAGGGGACAGAGAACTGAGCACTGTGCAGAAATGTCTTCATCTTTCACTGTTTGTCTCTCCCCTCCTCCTCCTTCTCCTCCTCCTCTTCTCCCTGCTTGTCAACATTGCTCTTCTTAGCCCTCCCCCACACCTCACACTGCGCTCTCTCTCTACACCTCTTTCTTTCTTCTCTCTTTTCCTTCACCTCCTCTCTCTTTCTCTGTGTGTGTGCTGGTCAGTGATGGGCTCTGGTGGTTTATTATTTAAAAATGTGAGCAGAGAGAGAGAGAGAGAGAGAGAGAGAGAGAGAGAGGGAGAGAGAGAGAGGGAGAGGAAAGCCTTTTTTACATAATTCATTCTGAAATGTGATTAAAGACAATGCACACAGTGGAGCGGCAGAGGCCTCCTGAGATACACACACACATGCATGCAGGCACGCACACACTCAGAGGCAGAGATCTGACGGCCAAAGTCCAGATATGGAACATGGCACATACATTCTGTACACACACACACAGGATGGGGAGTGAGAACAAGACACACAAGCACAGAGAGAGAGAGAAAGAGAGAGAGAGGGAGTGGAACAGAAAAGCAGAGAGAGAAGAACTGTGTAAGAGAGAGTGAGAGAGAGAGAAAGAGAGAGAGAGAGAGAGAGAGAGAGACAAGTAGAGAGTGAGAAAGAGTGAGAAAACAGAGAGAAAAGCAGAGAGAGAGAGAGAGAGAGAGAGAGTAGCACAGAAAGAGAGAGAGAGAGAGAAAGTGAGGGAGAGAGAGGTGCCGCTCTTTGAAAGCAGACAGGTGAACACCTCACAGCTTCCTCTCTCAGTCTCTCTCTCTCTCTTATTTATATTTTCACTAATTCCCTTTCTGCCTATTAACTCCTTTCATTTCCTCCTGCTGTGAGGAACACAGTTAGCTGCACTGTCAAACTGCCGTGCTGCGCTCCTCGTGCAGGACCCTCACCTGGTGTTATCAGAATCAATGGTGTGGAACAGCTTCTCCAGCTCCTCCTCATTCAGAGTCCCGTCCGAGAAGAAAGCCTGGAACTCATCCAGGGAAAGCTTTCCATCATCTGCACAGGGGGGAAGGGAGGAAGGAAGGGAGGGAGATAGAGATGAGAGAGAGAGAGGGAGAGCGTGAGTTTATGATAACTGAACATATTTAACAAGACACTATACACAAAATGGACAAAAGTATTGGGACATCTGCTCATTTTGGAGAGCTGCTGTTAGGATTGAATTGCATTCTGCGACAAGAACATTAGTGAGGTCAGGATGTTGGATGATCACCACCCCACCTTATACCAAAATATTGGATGGATCACCAGAAAACACAGCTCTGCTGCTCCACAGATTTTTAATTAATTTATTTTTTTTTCAGAGGGCTTTCTACCCCTCTGGTCTAATGGTGCCAATAGGTTCATGTTTATCTTCTCCAGAGAGTCATATTGTATTGGCAGTATTTCTCTACAAGGATTAGACAAGCTGTGTGTACAGGACTTTCATATCACAGTTATTGGACATCATTAGAGAAGACAGAACAGCTTTCTATAGCACATTCACAAACATAAAAACAACACTTTTATACAGGTCACAGATATAAATATATAGATTAATAAATAGACAGATGGTAGAAAAACAGATATTTAACCTGATATTTAATATTTAATCTATAAACAACTAAAGTATAAATATATCAATATAAAGTTAAATGTATTGCCCTGGGTATACATTTGCAGAATTGCAATGGCTCTATAAACAAGAAAGGAGAATATATGCATACTAAGGTGCTGTTAGAATGGAAACATCAGTAAACATCAGTGCAGTGAAGTGTAAGTGTTGTGGTGCATGCATGCAGGTCCCAAACATACATGCATGTGATGGACCTGAAGCGTCTTCCCGAAGGTGGCAGATTATCAAACAGGTGATGTGCATGGAGGGATGGGTTTCTGAACCCTTTCATAAGTAAGTTCTGGCTACCTGTAACGGTCAGCTCAGAGCACATTCCGCACCATTTAAGATGGAACGGACAATTTTTGCATTTTAAGGATGCGCTGTATGTTGTAGGAAGACTAATAAGTAGACAGCCTATTTGCTGTGTCACTTTCGAAGCTGAAAGTTCAGAAGTGATACTATTACTGTACTCCGTCTGCTGCATGTAAATAGACATTTCATGTAACTTGCAGGCCTGCTAGTTGTACCTGTATCACAATACACACAATACAAATAAACAATTTAGAGTTGATTGGATGAATTAATTTGAGTTTACACCATTAGGCCTCTTTCTGCAACCTGAGACAAACTAGTTTCTGAAAGCAGAGTAAATGCAATATGTCATCTTGACAGAAATGTAGACTGGGGAAGCAACTGATTTTAGGCAGCAAGCCAAAGAAGTATGAGGGAGGGAAGAGAGAGAGAGAGAGAGAGAGAGAGAGAGAGAGAGAGAGAGACAGTGTCTCCCATTTTGTATGCAGGGTGGGAGGCGCGGGGGGAAAGCAGGCATTAATTAGGCAGAGTGACCCACTTTGTGGTTCCGTTTTCCACTAAGGAGTACCTCTCACTCAGCCACCGCCTATCTCTAGTCCCACTCCACTTTCACTACTGTATCATACTGACATAAATGCGCCCACACTTTAGGCATGATGCTGTTTACAGGAGGACACTCCACTGTTCTGCAGCCCAAACCCTTGATAGTCCTTGTTGGTGCTAGCCCACGCCGACACCTTTTTCCTGGACAGATGAAGGCTGGGAGAATGCATGCTCTCAGGAACTGAAATCAAATGCTCCAACCCAGTTCTGTGAGCTTTAGCTTATTTTAGTCTGAACTGAAACTGTTTCCGCTGTCTTGTTCATAGATGAACGTCATGAAGCTGATTTCATTTCAGTAGGTTTTTTGGTCAAGCTACACAAATGTCATTTTCTATAATAGCAGTGTTGAATCCCAATAAGATACTATTCCAAAACAGGGTATGCACTGAAGCCCCTTTCCTGACGGAATACGGGCCTCATGTAGACTGTGTGGCAAGACACTTTGCAACATGGCTGTGTTGAGTAGAGAAAATGGGAAAATCAACAAGCAATTATCCACTTAAATTAAAAGCAGTTGGGCTCGACAGCGATCCATCCAAATTCCCAAAGAACCAAGGGACCATGGCCAGTGATATGTGGCCAGGAATTGCATTACCCTGACATTTATATGTACCTGGGGAAATACACTAAATAAAGCCTGAAGGCAAACAAAAGCCTCTGTGCTTGGTCGCACTTCCAGGTGGGATTTGCTGGTAAAATTGAAGTGGCGAAGACAGCAATAAATATTCTGGTTGTTATTGGACAGATTAGCAGAGATATTTGTATTGTAACAATGTTTATTTGAAAACTGTAAGCTACCTATGTATCGTTAATAACAAACACCTCCCCTCAGTAATGGTACATGTACCCTGAAATCTTGGATAGCTGCTGAGAAGACAAGGACAGCTTTGACAGTGCACAGTACATGTAAGGCAGGACTCGAGATGAGCTCACACGAACCCAAGAGCTGCTGTGCTCTCTGTAGCTCCAAAGCACTTGGAAGACCTAGATGGAAGACCACTTACAAATATTGGTCCTGTGGCTCAAAAAGATGGTAAAAGATGGCTACCCTTTACTTTTGATTCCTCAGCTGGGCAAGCCCACTATGCTACACTAATAAGAGTCCTTGGGCAAGACTCCTAGGGTCATGTTCTCTTACCTATGTTACATGACTGAAATGTAAGTCACTCTGGATAAGAGTGTCTGCCAATTGCCTTAAATGATGTTGACAAATGTGATAAGAACTCTGCGGATTTGTTCATCACAGATGCTCAGTGTAATCCTGTTGAACAGAAGACTGAGGGACAGGTGTGGATTCCAGCTGTTTCTGTGGCCAAATAGGTCAGGAAATTAGACTGTCCCTGACCGGTGTCTCTGAAGACCAGGTGAAGTACACTCTTAAAAATAAAGGAGCTTTATTTTGAATGTGAAGACCCTTCATATGATGTGAAGATTCTTTACCAATTTAAGGTTTTTTCACACTTACAGCCCCCCAGACACCCCTTCTAATAAATGTATTGAGCTACATTTAGTTACTCTAGAAGGGTAAAAAGCCCTCAGCATTGAGCTGATGGTGCTTCATCCAATACTTTTGGGATGTGTTGGGGATGAGCAGGAGTGGTGATCATATAACATTCTCACCTCACCAACGCTCATGTCGCTCAATGCAATCAAATTGCATCTTAAAGCTAGTAGAAAGTCATCCCTGGACAGTAAAGACAGGTGTGGCAACAAAAGCAAAAACTATGAATGAACATGTGTCCCAATACTTTTGTCCATACAGTGTACATGGCTAAGCCAGTAGCTAAGAGGCAAGCAAGTCAAGGATTGTATTAACAAGCTCCTGAGCAGCGATGATTGTCAGTGACTGTGGCAACCGTCAGTGTCTAGACAGAGATGACCTGGCCGCTGGGAAGACTGTGAAAATTCCCGGTGCACTTCTACATGCGGGCTGCTGAGAGAGCCGGAAAGATAAACTATAATAAAGCATTCACCCGGCACATGTGCCACATTGTTGCTGCGTTGATGGAGTCTTATATATAGTGAGTGGAGACCATCTGGGGCAAACGTCATGTGGTAGGCGAAGACTGGAGTGTGCACACCTGGACACGTAATGACCCATTGTATCCTCAGTGCATGGCCGTGAGTCGGTCACACAATGGCGACTTCCGAATGAGAAAACATAAAACAAGTGAGAATGGAAAACAGTGAAAGCAAGCGATGAAGAAAATCCACAAAAGGGGATGGAATGGAAAATACATTATATGTCCAAATGTTTGTGGACACCCCTTCTAATAAATGAATTCAGCTACTTTAGGTTGCACCCATTGCTGATGGGTGCACAGATGTGCCAATACACACACACAGCTTGTCTAGTACCTGTAGAAAAGTACTGCCAATAGAATAGGACTCTCTGGAGCAGAAGAGGAGTATAAAGCTCTCCAGCTCTTGTGTTCTCCTGTGTTCTCTGAAATGAGGGTGCTCCATCCAATACTTTTGAGATGAGTTGTGGAATCGGGGATGAGGTGTTGATGATGTTCCAACATCCTGACCTCACTAACAAAGTCTAACTAGTAGAAAGCCTTCCATGGATAGTAGAGACAGTTACTCCAACAAAAGCAGGATACGTCTTTTTAATTACCTTGATTCAGGAGCTGGTGTCCAAACCTTTTAAGCATGTAGTGCACTTGATGCAGTGAAATGCATTAATGCATCATCGGTTTAATCCCCTGGACCAGCAGGAAGTGTGGTGCAACAGATAACAACAATACTGGCCAGTGAGCTACAACACCATGGGGGAGACTGGGGTTTGATTCTCAGCCTGGCTGACTATGCTGCACTATACCAATAAGAGTCCTTGAGCAAGACCCCTAACACTACATTGGCCCACCACTGTAATACGAGTACTGTTATATGTAAGTCGCTCTGGATAAGAGTGTCAGCTCAATGCCATGAATGTTTAGATTACACAGGACTTAGTGGAGCGTGAAGGATGCTGTAGTTATGTTGAGAACTGCTGACTGCATAGCCCTGTTAAAAACACAACCACTCTCTGTTAGCAGGGCATCTATGATTGTAGTGGGAACCTGACACCACTGGCCTACAAGTCTGAGAAGTCGACTTCCCTTAATAGCCTACATTTGAAAAATCTTGATTGTTGAGTTCTATGAAAAGTGTGTGTGGTGGGATGGATATAGACACAGATATAAACACAACGCAGTTTCCTTTTAGAGTGTGTGTGTGTGTGTGTGTGTGTGCGCGTGTTTGAGTAGGCAGCAGACTGCAGGGACTACAAACCAGCATAGACCTTGCTGCTTCCAACAGAAGGGAGGCAATTAGCACTTTCCACTGTCTGCCGCCGTCTTTCCTCTCAGAGCCTTCTAGCACAAGTAACACTCCGAGTTTTCCTTTCTCATTTCTCTCATCTTCAGCTCATATTTTCAGGGGTAAGGGAGGAGAAGGATGGTGGCTGGTTGCTATGACGACCAAAACGAAAAGGAGCCGACCTTCTTTGGGAACATCTCAATCTTCTGCTCTCTTTTCACTCCTCTCTACCTCTGTTTTCTAGTCCTCTTCACCTACTCTGTGCTACTTCTCATCTCTATTAACTTAATGTGCTGTAAGGAAAGCTGCAAAATGTGGTGTTGTTGAATCAATATGGACAAAAGTATTGGGACACCTGCTCACTCATTTCTCGTTTCTTCTGAAATCAAGAGTATTAAAAGAGTTTATCCTGCATTTGTTGAAGTAACTGTCTCTACTGTCCAGGAGCAGGCTTGAATCAACTAAATTTTGGAGCATTGCTGTGAGGATTTAATTGCATTCGGCGACAAGAGAGCCAAGTCCCAAAACTACTGGATGAAAAACTCAACAAACTATTTGTACGCTTTGTCTGGCTCAATGTTTCATTAAATACAAGTACAATCTCTTATAGATGGTTCTTCTGCAGGATTTCAGCCCCACCCTAAATCTAACACATCCTATTCAGCCAATCAAGGACCTCTGACACAGTCATTAGTTTGATCAGGATGGATTATGGTTGAATCCAAAGTATGCAGGAAGTTCATCTTCCAGCGTTCATCATGTTTATCATTAAGTGAGGCGCTCAAGTCATTGTAAAGCTTAGTAGCTTTTAAAGAAATACTGGAGCAGCACTGGTATCGTCTGAAACTCAAGATTTAAGATTTCAACACTGATATTGAAAAAAAAGCAATATGGCGGCATCTCTGATCGATATGGCGGCATCCCTCCAAACCCTGATGTATTTTCAAGTGAAACACATGGCCTCTGAGCTAGACAAGCGTTTCACTAAAAGATGGGTGTAGTTGTGGGGGGATGGTGGGGTCTTACTGGTTAACTTGCGCATGTCCTGCCCAACAGCGCATGTTTTATGTTTCAGACTCAATGGAATGTCATTAATTTGTGATGAAAGATTATGGGAAGACATGCGTTTTTTGTCTTTTGTGTGATCAGATTTAAGCAGAATAAGATCTAGGAAGCCCAAGGACATGAACTAAGATAAATAAATAAATAAAATTAACTGGGGCAAACAGTAGTATCATATAGTAGTATCACAGAATGTCCAAAATTAATACATTATTAATTTAATACAGACTTGTTGTCATTGGGGGTGCATTAGTGCATTTCTGAAAGTCAAATAATTGGTTTTAATTGATGACTAATACTAATAGCTGTAGGAAGTGTGGTAGCGTGAAGCTTTACAGTTACTGTCTTAACCAATCAATAACTATGCCCCACACACACACAACACACACACTGTTCGGGCCTCCAGACAGTAGCTGAAGTAATAATGAAGTAGCAGACTGGTAACATGTATACACATACAATGTATGCACACTAATAAGAAAGCCACCCGTACACACTCGCCTCTAGCTAGTCCCAAAGCTACAGCTCAGAATGCAGTGATGGATGGGCAACCAAAATGGCTCTCACAGGCCTGTCCCCTCTGTCGCTGCTGCATTCATCAGTACTGCATAAGCAGCCTAGCCTAGCCTGTCTGTCTGACTCACTACCCATCTATCGGCCTGCTCAATTCGATTATTCAGTGCTGTTCAGTATTATACATAGAAATATGCTGAATGCACACACAGAGATACAGAGTACAAAGTAGTAACTGTAGTAACTCTGGAGTTACTGTCTCTACTATTATGTACTAGATTTTGGAGAATGGCTGTGAGGAGCCACAAGAGATTGAATGAGGTCAGGATGTTGGATGATCAACACCCCAGCTCATCTCCAACTCCCCAACTCATCTCGAAAGTATTGGATGGAGCACCATCATTCCAGAGAACAATGCTGGGGGAGGGGCTTTACCAATTTATGCCTATAGGTCCATGTTTATGTGCTTTAGAGAGCCATATTGTATTGGCAATACCTCTCCACAGGGACCAGACAAGCTGTGTGTATTTCCACATCTGTGTCACAATTTCAATTCTCGATTCAAGTGGAGATTTGCTTAGATTTTTAAAATATATTTAAATATTAATATATATTATTAAAATTATATATATATATATATATATATATATATATATATATATATATATATATATATATATATATATATATTATAATATAAGCTTTTCATTTTCGCCATTTTTCACTTTTTGGTGAATCTGGCAGTTGTTCTTCACGTTGTGTACAAATATTTTAAAATACATTGACTTCCATTGAAAGTTAAAAAGCTCCGCTTGTAAAGTTGCCATTTTGGATATACACAGTGTTTGCTTGACAGCAATGATATGGACATGACCTCAGTAATATTTGCTTACCTCGATATTGCTCATTTTGTTAACTTATTGAGGAGAGTCCAGTAAGTTGAATTATATACATTAAAAGTGGTTTACATTGGAAAATGGGCACATGATGACACAGAGAGGTGGATCAACATTTCAATTTCTCAAAATTATATTAAAATTATTACAGCCTTCATTGTGTACACCTTCTGATCCGTTCTTCACTCTGAAGCCAGTGTGCTGAGGGGAACATTGCAGCGCTGTGGACCCAATGTTTCCCCTACTACTACACACCTGACTCTGCTCATAAATGGGTCGGTAATCAACGCGTGTGTGAATGGTAGCAGGTGGTGGAGCGAGTAGAAACCACTTACTGTGGCTCAATGATGAGACATTGTCTTTGCATTTTACCACTTTTTTTCTTTGCAGTACACACAGCTGTCCCATCAGCAACGCACAAGGCCAGCCCCTGCTGTTTCAGATCAAAACTGAGCAGAGCCATGGACGTTAGGGACCAGTGCAAAGGCAGGACTTTCATGGTGAAGGGTGGTAATTGCTATATCCTAAGAGATAGGAGTCAGTTGCACATGTAAAATTTTTTAAGACCTTAATGTGGACACTGAGCTTCCTGCAGTGACACCAGCAGACAGTAAAATCTATTTATATGTGCGAGAAACCCATTCTCAGTACACTATGGAGACTCTGGAAACACAAAGTTAGCGGTTTGCAAGATGCTACCACCCTTCGCCCAGGACCTTGGACATCAGAGCGTTTTGCACTGTACTACAACTGACTGGTGTTTCTCACTTATTTACACATGCAGCAAACCTTGTCACATGGCATCCATGACGCCCCGGGCCGAGTTCATTCCAAACCAGGGGTGGAAACTGCTAACTGCTATCTCCATTCTCCAGCACAGTGATTTATTAGTCTACTCGTGCTTTAGTAGAGCTAAGTAACACTGAGATAAATAACTGATCAGCACAGTGATTTATCAGTCTACTCAGGCTTTAGCAGAGCTCAGTAACACTGAGATAAATAACTGATCAGCACAGTGATTTATCAGTCTACTCAGGCTTTAGTAGAGCTCAGTAACACTGAGATAAATAACTGATCAGCACAGTAATTTATCATTCTACTCAGGCTTTAGTAGAGCTCAGTAACACTGAGATAAATAACTGATCAGCACAGTGATTTATCAGTCTACTCAGGCTTTAGTAGAGTTCAGTAACACTGAGATAAATAACTGATCAGCACAGTGATTTATCAGTCTACTCAGGCTTTAGTAGAGCTCATTAACACTGAGATAAATAACTGATCAGCACAGTGATTTATCAGTGTGTCAATTAAAATAGCCAATAATCATTGATTGTGTTTCTTTTAAAGATCGCTACAAATTTTCCTGGTAACTATTCTTAATTATGTTCTTTTAAAAAAGTAAAATTAACTGAATGTGTATTCCTAGTACCCAGGACTGCATCAGTATATCTCAGCACTGCAGATAATTCATACATGTTAACATTAGACTGGAAATATTGGTTATAAACAAAGTGCCCTGCTATAGCCAACAAGCGCCTTCCCTTATAATTAGCATGTGCGATGTGTTGATGTGAAATTGCTCTACCATATGCTGGGATTTGGAGAAACACTGCCACTAGTCCAGAAAGGATACAACTGGCCATGTCCCGTAGCAGAATGAGACTGGATGGTAGAGACCGGAGGTCAAATTGGATAAAAGTGGCATACTGGTTTAGTCAAGACTCAATATATTTGCGAAACTGTGTGATTAACACTCTTGTCTAAGCATGCTGAGTCACAAGGAAATGCTGAGCAGCTGGTGACTTGAAAAACTGCTGTGGAAAACTTCACAGGCTGGGGAGAAAAAATGTGTGCAGTCTTTTGCCTCCCAGAAGACAGGAAAACATATAGAAAAGCACACAAACCACTCAGGACATCTGATTGCAAAGCATATAAACTCACTTAAAAGAAACACAAATTAAAGCTCTACTGAGTACTTTAATGAGTTTGACTCTAATGTCTCTGCATTTCTGTGCTGCAACTGCATAACTTTCCCCCGAGGTAATCAACACAAGTACAAAAATAACACACACACACACACGCTATATCACCTTCTGTAATCCCCATGTCTAAACAACAAGCTCCATTGAATGCCAGTAAATGTAAACAAAATATATCCCTTCTCCCAAATGTACACGCATGATTACAAAGACATATGAGACAAGTAATGAAAATCAAACACTAAGCTGGACCAGGAGCGCAAGAGCCACATGAGAGACAGAGTTTCTGATTAAACGCAAGACTGCATCAGCAACCCCGGCAGAGTCAATTAATGCACGTTATAACCAATCTGATTATATTAGAGTTCACTCAAATGATTCAGCACACCCAGCTGGGGCTTTGGCGTCCCACGGGAACTCAGAGGAGGGTGAGTGAGTCAGTAGCAGAGCGTTAGACCCTTCCAGTATGAGAGCTTTTATGCCACTGGCAAAAAAACACTAAGAAAAAGTAGCGCTGCTGTTATGAAGAAAACCTCATATTTCCAAAACAGTCATTTGCTTGATTCAAATGTGTACATAATTCACATATATTGATACATAATTTCCTCATTAATTAAATATCTCAACACAATTACCACCAAGCATGAGTTGTAACTGGTGTAAAATATATTATTCATGTGGAAATTATGTACCTATTTGGAGCAACTAAATTCAATTAAGATATTTTTCAGTGTTGGGGAAAGCAAAGGGTTCTAAAGATTTTTTAAACTCAAGTTCAGTTCACACACAATGCTACCAAGCTAGAAGTGAGGCCCCACTGCAACTGTTAAAACTGACACCATCACAATGTCGCTGGGCAGCTCTACACATTTGAAGGAGAACACTGGTTAACACCGTTAGATTAGCTAACAGACACTCACTTTGGCTTGCATTGTGCTGAGGGGAGGTGGTGTCATTTTATTGCTCAAAGTAGAGTACTACAAGCTGAACTAGCAATGCAATGTGTGCATTTTCTAGCTAGTATTATGAAAACTGTTTCAGAATAAAAACAGAACTTACTTATCTACCTGTGCAGAACATGCTCTGCAATAATCAGGAATAAAGTAAATACAGAAATGTTTGGCAGTGAATGAGATAAAAGTCATGAAAGGACTATTTTCTTTAATCATAAGGCCAGGGCGTTTTTACCCTGGAGCTTTTTTTCAGGACTCTGGACATTTGGTCAAATGGGAAAGCTGTTTTGAGCCCGGGATTGGTCCAGAGCACTGATCTCTGGTGCTCCTGAAATCTGTGGTCTCGGGTTCGCTTCAGGGGTCTGCTGCAGGTGTGGAATCTATCCGCATTTATTTGACTATGCGATCTTTGGGTGGAGCATCCCCAACATTTCAATATGCTATAGGCAGGCAGCATAGTTTCTCTGGTTCAGGTCTTGCTAGCTTGGCTGGCTACTCTGCCTTGTCAGTCAACATGGCACTTTCACTTCCAGTGTTTATTTTGCCAGTTCTGTATCCTTCAGCTTGTCAACAAATGCATGTGTACAGCTGTATAGGAGAGGGATCGAAGTGCGATTTGTATTTACGACAGAGGAGAAAAAGGAAATTACACTCCAACTGTCCAAAAAACATCAAATCTCATTTAACACTCCTTTAACTTAATAGCGTTTTATTCGTCATGGGAATGTTTTTAGTCAAAGAAGTTTCCTTTGACAGCAATTACATAAAACTGGTCTAAAACCAATTTACTTCTTACCACAGAGAGCCATACAAAACCCTCAGGCTTGCTGTAATGTAAAGGTTAAGAAGACAAAATTACACCAAATTCCAAATATTTATTAGTACACTAAACTAAATCTACAGCAGTGCTCTTTCTTAATCAACACTTCTATTTCTATTGTAAATGGGGTGGGAGCAAAGCCTGGTAGGATCGCAGTGATCATCAATTCTGCTCATTCATGGTGCTCGGGCTATCTACAATGCACTTTTTAAAACCTTTGCATTCCTGCAGTCAAGGACAAGGAGTCTGCCAAATGGATAATGCGAATCCAGTCCATCTTCTCCCAACAGAATACCAATGTCCTAGCTTTATTGTGCACTGCAGTGTCCACTGATTTAAATGTAGATCACTAATTCGTAGTAGTGAAGATTAATGGTGGTGATGGTCAGCGAAAACATAAAAGGTCAATAAATACTACAGCTCCTCCGCAATCAAACAAACATAATGAACATGCAGTTGGTTTTGTCCGAATGGAAACTAGTAAGAGGAGGTCTCCTTTGAGAGCATATGCTTTGCTTGTTTTGAGCAAAAGTGAAGAGTAGAGCAGAGAAACGAAAACAAGAGACGAGGGGACAAGAGAAGAAAAGAGAAGAGGATTTACTACTGTCTGCTCTCAACAGTTTTGCCCTCCCACACTATGTTCATGGAGTAATTTTGTAATTTTCAATAAGGATTAAAAATTCTCAATTAATTTTCCCTCTTTATGGTGTGAGACTGAAGCTGGAAATCCATTGTGTGCAAAGGAAGGCAGAAAGTGTTTTAGTCCATATTTTACAACCATTGTGCAGCACATGCTGTTCCGTGCTAGCAATAAAAGGACTGCCTTAATCTTCTTTTTCACGTTGCAGTCAAACCTCCATCAGATCCCAGCCAGGTGTGGAGGAAGCAAAGAATAATTGAAGGAGGCTTTTCCTGAAGGAAACAAGGGCAGTGTCTAGATGAGGACCAGCTAGCTCTCAGAGGAGAACCAGAGGTAGATGAAAGAGATGGGTGAGGAATGTAACCCCAGATTGGAGTTTCATTTGATTAAAGCCTTTGGCCATCTGGAGACTTCTCCACAAGCTTATGGAGATGCTGTTGGCTCCATAGCAACACCAGGAGCCAATGCCCTAATGGGCAGGAACAGCCTTAGGATGCAGTAACTAGGAGTAACTAGGTAATGAGGCTGAGAACGAACCGATAATACAGAGCGCTTTTCCAACAAGAAATTAAGCCCAGTTCTGGACTAAGACCAAGGGGTTGCACCAATATGGGAACTGTAGGCTGAAGATGATATCTGACATTTCTGCTGATTCCTATATTATATCCATTTTCTATATCCATTTAGAAAATGCAGAAATTGAGACTACATCAATCTGGATTAGAGTTATAGGAGTAGAGAGAGGGATATCACTTACCAGTTGTTAGAAACCCAGTGAAACCCAGTAAAATGAAGACATTATAAAACAAAAACAGTCTAGCTTTGATAAAAGTTTTAATTTTAATTTTAATTAATTTTTGAGTACAAGCAAATAACCTTTTGATGTAGATTTTTGCTGTATTGCTACACTAAGGGCCTGTTTAGACCTGCCATTAATATGAGTTTGGTATCTGAATATCTGGACCGGTTTACACGTCATTAAAATGTGTCCCCAGTGTGACCAGATGAGATCTGATTTTACTTTCCCGCGTAAAAAGCACACCAACGCGGACATCGCTTTCATTTTACTTCCTGTAAACTTGTACTTCACTTGACTGTGAACAGTTTAGAGGAATGGTGGGGGTTCCACAACGCAGTGAAACAACAGATGGACCCTGCGTTCCCGTAACAGCTCTGTCAGAAAATGCGAAGGACTATTTAAACCTCAAGGGAACACACTCTGTAATACTGCTGGCATCCACCACTAAATTGCACGAGTGCACACAGACAAGAGCGAACGATCATCGACAGGCATATTTCCGTTTCCCAGACAAAATCCACTTGCATTTAAAGTGATCACAATTCATCTTAATAAGTTTACACCTGGATTTCATGCCAGGTGGTCTGGGGTTCGCTTCAAGCGGACTCTGGTGAGGTCTGCTGCAGGTGTGGAAGCTCTTCACTCCCAGCGCCGCATGTGGGGTTGTGTGATTGGTTCATTTTGCTTGAGTGCTTGTCTCCAAAGAAAATAATGAAAAGCAATAAACGGAGGAACCAAGGTGCTACCATTTTGTAAAAATTGATCAAGCGAAAATTCTTCTGCGTGAAAGCAAACCAGTGATAATGAGACCCTCCCCCAAACGAGCCAAAAAAGCCGTCCTGGGTGTGGCCTTTCTAGCTGGGTGTGGGAATTCTGAAAAAGAATCATATTTATACCTGAAAATGTACATCAATATCTATAATCATGATCCACCTCTGAAAAAAAACACTTTTCACTTCTAGACTAGATATAATCTAATAAAGCCAGAGACTTCCCTTTTACGAGCTTCTCTGCCTCTGAAGACTTCACTATGCTCTCTGAAGAAATCTGAGAATGTCCCGGAAAACAAGAGATAGTCATTAACTGCGGTTTGGCCTTGTTTTCAGTGTGTCTTGAGAGACAGACAGCTTTATGCTACTCATCCCCGTAGTGCACTGCTGCTCCACATGACAGACCACTTTCCTTTGACTCCAGTTATTGACTGCAGTTGGTTTATGGGTGGAAAGCTGCTGCTACAGCACTAAGTTCAGCGCTCGCTGTCTTTGTGCGTTTCTGGAGCTCCATGGAGGTGTAGATGTCACAGTCATTAGCTGGACATAAGCACATGCAGGGAGTTCTGGCTGAAGGACAGTTCAGGCTGCGGGCTGCGATTCTGCAGAGAAAAACTTCACATGGCTGATCAAACGACCATGACTCCAATTTGGACAAGAGGCTTCGCTTAAAGGAGCCGAATTCTAGAGAGGAGAATATATGTAAGGCCTCTTGTACTTTTAGAACATAGTGAACAGGCGTGTTCTAGAGCTGCACATAATTGTGCAGTGATTGATTGATTTAAATATAGTCCATCTGCTTCTCTGCATACATTGTATGCCTCCTTTCATTCTGTTCTTCAATGTTCAGGACCACTAAGCAGTATTTGGGTGGAGGGTCATTCTCAGCACTAAAGTGTCACTAACATAGTCACGGTACGTTATTAGCGTGGTGTGTTGGTACGCTGGTACGAGTTTTTAAACACCACAATGAGTCACTGCTGGACTGAGAACATTCCACCAACCAGAAATATCCAGCCCATAGTGTCTTGTTGGCGGGGTGTTCTGATCATAGATGAAGAACTAGAGGATGACCAGCCAAAACTGTGCAGCAACAGATGAGCTTCTGTCTCTAACTTTACATTTACAAGGTGGCCCCAATTAATACTTGTTCTGTGGTGGTCCTGTGGGGTCCTGACCATTTACGAACAGAGTGAAAGGAGGTTAACAAAGTATGCACAGAAACAGACGGACTACAGTCTGGAATTGTAGAACTACAAAGGGCTCTTATATGGTACGTGGAGCTGATATAATGGCACGAGTTCATTCCAAACCAGGGGTGGTCATGATATTCTAATATGACTGTGTATACACTGTTACTAAACTTGCTGTTGTCTTCTGTATAGTTTGTTTGTTTATAATACATGCAGTTCATTGGTTAGTTCAGGCTACATATTTGATACAGTGTAAATACAAAAAAATGCTGAAAATGTGTCCTAGCTTAGCATTCACACCAGAAGTGCCAGTGCTTCCTAAATTCAAACTACATTGAACAGGGATCCTATGTACTGAGACCACTTCTCATGGCAAAAACAATCCCATTTTATCTTAATTTGTATATAAAAAAAATGTATAAGTGGTGGATATATTAGGCAGTAAGTGGTCAGTTCTTGAAGGTGATGTGTTAAAAGCAAGGAAAACAGGCAAGCATAAGGATCTGAGCCACTCTGACAAGGGCAAAATTGTGATGGCTAGACCACTGGGTCAGAGCATCTCCAAAACATCAGGCAGGTCTTGTGGGGTTTTTCTGGTATGCAGTGGTCAGTACCTACCAGAAGTGGTCAAAAAAAGACAACCGGCATCAGAGTCATGGGCACCTATTGACACGATCCAATGAAGCTCTACCTCTCAACTTGCAGACCTTAAAGGATCTGCTGCTAACGTCTTGGTAGATCTCTTGTGGCAGCACAAGGGGGACCTACTGAATATTAGGTTGGGTGAACGTGATTCCCACCAGAAGATTGTAGATAGAGAATTATGGGATGTGTGCAGAAATGCTATGCTTCATTAGTAGAGTTAGATGTGGTTTAGGTGAGCGGCAACAAGTTGGGTTTTGCTGAGGGCCCCAGGGGCACTGTGTCCTGATGCAGGCCACAAGCTAGCATGCTAGCCCAAAGGTAACATGCTTTTGACTAAACAACAACAGCACAAATCAATCTGCTATTCTGTGATATCATTTAATACAATGAGAAATTGCATTGTTACATCCAAAGGAAATTTGTATGACTAGTACTGATGTATAAAGCATGTCATTCATCATGACATATTTCCAACCACCAGGTGCACATACACTTACACCCCCACCCACATCACACACACAGAGGCAACCTATACAAGGCCGCTAATTAATTGACATCTAAATGTCATTTGGCCAGAGACCCCAGAGAGTGGCGGCTTATAGCAGCATTTCAACAGAGTCAGCAAGGATAACCCCGGCCTAACCGGCTCTCATTAAGGAGAGCTGGGAAAGGCCAGATACACATAAGCGCCCTCATACAAACACACACACACACACACACACACACACACACACACACACACACACACACGCACACAAGCGCACACACACAGAGATTACAAGAATAACAGCCAGCACACAAATAACCTCAGCCATGTATAACTACTTCTTTCTCAAATCAGCCATGTCAATCTCGGGCTAGCAAGTGTTCCCCACCTGCCTCAGAGATAACCCACTGAAGGTACTAATAACATTCTGCTGTTCAACACACGGAAGAAAACTGAAATAGGTATTTCAGATAGAGGTGAGATGTGGCAATCTGGCTGCAAAATCGGTCATTAAAACATTCACCAGTCATGTCACAGGCTCCGTTACCAAGCAAGGGTGTAAGACAATGTTGATATATCGAATTATCGCAGTATTATATTTTCCAGTAGTGTATCGATTCTCAAAAACACAGTATCGATTTTTAATTACAGTTTACATGTAAATGCTGAGGTTCATTTTGTGTGGTGTTTAATCCCCAGACCATGTGATAACAGTGCTGTCTTCAGATCTTCATTTTTATGCTCTGATTGCATAAAATTTCAGTATTTCATCTTGCTAGCCTTATCGCGATATTTCACAATATATTGAATCATAACCGTACCTGATCCGTATTGTGTCAACAGATTCTTGCCAATACACAGCTCTATTACCAAAGAAGATAAAAAACGAGCATCCTAAAAGCACCTACAATATTGGATGTGGTGTCGTTTGGAGTGTTGTGTTTTGCAGTTATTACCTTAATTCTACTTCTGCCCTAAGGGCTGTAAAACAAATCAGTACGAAATGATCAATAGAAATGAATCATTAAAGTGTTGAGGTCATAGAATAGAGTACCAAGGGGGTTAAGAAAAGACCATCAAAGAAGAGCCACCAATTGTTGTCTTAGGTTATTATTATGTTAATTCCACTTCTGCACTAAGAGCTGGAGCATAACTTAATATAGCATAACATTAATACAAATCAAGTGTTCAATTATTTAATAAAAAATAAATAAAATCAATTTTATTAAAAAATAAATATAAAAAAAGATTTAATATTGGATTTTAACAGCTTCCATTTGATGAAGTGATGTCTTAGGCTGCTATTACCTTCATTACAAAGTTCTACTTCTGCACTAAGGGATAAAGCATCCTCAAGATTAATCGATCGTTAAAACGTCCAGTATTGACGTTGTAGAAAATTACAATCTTTCAGAAAAAAAAAAAAATGAGCCTTTGATTAAATGTTAGGCAGCTACAACCTACATTCTAATGCTGCACTAATGATTATAGAATCAATACACAGCCCCATGTGTCAATGTTTTATTATTTCATTAATCTGTTTATTTATCTTTCTGGTCAGGGTCACGGCGGGTCAGGAGCCTACCTGGAAACACTTATTGCAAGGCAGGAAAACCCCTTAAACAGGTTGCCAGTCCAACACAAGGTACCACACACACCCATTCACCTACTGTGTGTTTTGGGAGGTGGGGGAAATCAACGTACCAGTCCAAAAGATGGACTTTTTTTACCTTCTGATGAGATCAAGGGTTAAGTCAGTAGAGGCATGAAAAGCTGGATAATAAAGTGCAGTGCTTAACCCTCCTGAAGATCTACCTTTCAGCAGGTTTCACTTGCAACCGAAATCGAACGCACTTCATTCAGTTAATTAAGCACTTCTGAAGGGGGTAATGGGATGGATCAGGTAGGGTCAATTAGATTTGGGACTGAAGGCCACAGGTAGGTAGATCTCCATGAGCAGTGTTGCCAATTTCGTGAATAACACAAAATCACACAGAAAAGAGATGGCAGAACTATTCCCCATTCAAACAAGAATACTGCTGCTATGCTGAGTATAAAAATGGATCTCCAAACATACCTCTGACCATGTTTGCTCTTACAAAACCAGCATTCTTAGAACTCATTTCATTAAATACACTTGAGTGAATTTCAAGTATATTCCCAAGTATAGTAGTAATTACACCAATATCAATATACTAGTAGGATACTTGTAAGTAGAGGCAGGCAAAATTACCATATTTATCATATCTATACGATATATTGGGATCATAATACACAATATGCTTTCCTAAGCATATAGAAGATCTTTTTAGGATATGTTCGAAGAATACTGACAAATTGCATGTTTCATTACAAACAGTGTAATTAGTCTGGTTTATCTGGATGAAGAGCATCATGTGAATCAAAAACACTGTACTGTGAGTACGGGAGTATGTGAACAGTAGTTTTTAAGAAACTGCATTTTGTCTGAGATCACGGTTATTACACTAAATATTGTGTATCGTTTAAATGTCTTTAAATATTATATATATAATATATGTATATATATATATATATATATATATATATATATATATATATATATAAATATTATATTATATATAATATAATATCGCCCACCCCTATGTGTAAATGTGCTAAGCGTGCATTACTTCCTGGGAAACTCTTTAGTTTATAAAAGTTCAAGTGTAAGGGTAGGAAACTTTGAACTTAGTTCATATCCATCCATCTTCTTGTCCACTTCTTCCTGAGGCACTTAGACCTAGAGACAATTTAGCATTGGCAATTCAGCTACCATGTGCATTTTAAAGAGGCAGGCAGCCTGTGTGGACACACCAAGCTCCTTACAGACCAGACCAGTGACCAGAGTGGCTATCTAGTTCAAGTTTTATTTTATACTGCAATTACACTAAACTACTCTGTTGTCCAACACTGAAGATGAATTGAAAGATGAAGTGTAAACTCCATTACATAAAACAGCTTTCTTAGCGCTTTTGGTGGCAGTGAAACACTGCAGGGAAAAGTTATCAATGTGAACGAATCTTGATAACGTTGTACCGCTGGGCATTAAGTGATTTCCACCCTGACTGTGCAGTGTTTTGTGCGTTAATGCATTTGCTTGTTTGCAGGCCCCTATCTTCTCTTTCTGCAGTGCACTGGGCGTGGGGTCACTGATGACCTTGCACTCAGTCTGCCTGCTTGGTACTGAGATGTTTGCTCGGTTATTTATTGTAAGGGTCTGAGCAGATGGCTGTGCGCACGCACTGGTTTGAGAAGAAAGATTGGCTCAATTCAGAGTGTGTGTGTGTATGGATGCACAGTGTTAAAGCAATAGTTTAGCAAAAAAATTTAATTAATGCAATTTTCCCTTTACCCAAAACGGCCATGTTTGTTTCTGTAGTTCTTCACTGGAGCTAAAATACTAAGGGTTTGTCCACACCTATAGTCCATTTGCTCTGGTCTGCATTAGTTAGTGAGTTTGTAAACCTGGAGCGTTCCCCCTTTGGTTTGGTTTGTTTTCACACAAGGGAAAAACTAAAGCGCACCAAAATGCATCACAACAAACCATGTGAGAACGATGTTCTACTACCGTGTTCTGGACTAGTGCATATTGCTGTGCAATTTACCAGCAACGGCAGAGAGAGCGTCCGATCATAGTAATTATATAGCTGTAGTAATTATATGGGCATCATACCAGGTGCGCCAACCTTGGTGCGGTTGTATAGGCCCGCATACTAGTGTGAATGCTGTCCAAATTACTACCTATCCAAGCGTGAAAATGAACCAGAGTCAAAATTTAACCAGACTGAAAAGTGCAGGTGTGGAAATGCCCTAAAGTAGCTAAAAAGCAGTAGGGAATTCTCAGAAACTGCTGAAGATTTCTGGGAACTTAAACATACAGTACATATCATTATTAGTTCATATTTATTCTATAGATTATTTGTATTTGAACTCTATAGGCATTACAGTACTAGTCATATTTGATTGAACAGGGTTATGAAACCTCCTATGTTCAATAAAATTGCTTTAGGTCGTAATGCAGTTTGCTTGCACTATGTACACTGTAGGCCTGGTCATTCTATACAGAATCACTGCCTTTTCTAAAAAAATATATTAAAGAACCCCTATTTTACGAGGTTAGATGTGACATCGGCTCAGAATCTCCACCGTACTTCAGCAGAAACTGACTTGCACAGTGATGCCTGCTCAGAAACATAGAAGAAACACCCTGCCCCCCTTCAGGGTCTGCTGTGATACACCACACTGTGCCAGAGGCTCCAACGGCAGCATCTTAGCACATAATCCTGACACTTGAGACAAAAGTCAGCTCAGGCCCCAGACTGGAGGAGCACTGGCATCATCAGGAAGATGGATTGTGTGTGCATATAGTCAGAGCTGTGTGAGCAGAGGAAAGGAAGGAAGACTGGAGATACAAAAGAGCCATAAAAACCTTAAAGTGCATACACTCATCTAAATTAAGCAAATATAATTAAAGGGAATGTTCAGAATCTGAGAGACTGCGGTAAAGAAGGGAGTTTGAGGCAGAAACAGGGAAAGAGAAGCAAATCCCCACGCTCCGTTCATATTACATCCCACACCACTACTCACAGAGAGAGAAAGCAAGGCGCCAAAGAGCTAAATAACAAGAGGCTTTGAATTTCTGCTCTGAAACCACAGACCCTTACAGCTGCTGCACTGGAGACATCGTCTCAGAGACACTTTCATTGGCACAAACTAAGTCTGGCAGAGAGAATATCTGAAGAGGAAAAGGGGCAAGAAGTAATAAATATTTTTAAAATCACTCTTTTTTTATTGAGCAGGCAAGAGCTATGACTACACGCCTCTGAAACGTATTATGCATTCATACTGAGTGCTGCTAAAGCTGCGAAAAGCAGAATGATCATCACTTTTGTGTACATTAAAGGAAGAGGGGAGTGGAGGATATAGTGAAAGTCAGTCGGAATTCAAACATGGCTGCGAAATCATCAATCATGGCATGTTTCAAAATGTCCCAGTGTTGAGAAAACGTAATTATGAAATGGTCACGTAAACACCAGTGTGAATACGGTCTATAAGCACTGCATGCTAAACATTTTTGCAGACTTTAGACTTTGATTGTACAGATATGTCGAGAGATGAAATTGATGAATATTAACATTGAAATTGCACGCATTTCAGGGGTGAGCAACATGGCACAAATATAATTCTCTACACTCTAATGACAATATTCTGACACAGATAAGGTAAACTAGCACTGGCATTATTTATTTATTTTTTTAAATGATTCACAATGTGTAAAATATGTATTCGTCTGGGTTTTTGAATACGTGTTCCACATTATTCACTCTTTTTGAGATTAAGAATACTTTAAGGAATCAGGGTATTTCCAAAAAATGTGTTTTACCTTAAAAAAACTGTGTTTCCTTCTGATCCAAAGTAACAGGGTTGTAACAGGCATGTAAAATCGCATTTGAGCAATTTCACCACATACATACTATTTATACACCAAAGAACAAGTTAAAACACCCAGTAAATACACTGCATGGCACATTTACACATCTGCACTTTGTACTCCCATCTTATTATACAGGACGAGGTGGGGTGGCAATCATCCAGCAGCCTGACCTTACTAACGCTCTTGTCGCTGAAAGCAATCAAATTCTCACAGAATGCCCCAAAATCTCTTAGACAAACCTTTCCTGGACAGTAACTGGACAGTGACTTCAACAAAAACAGAATAAAATTGAATACCCTTGATTTTGGAAGAAACAATAAATGATCAGGTGTCCCAATACTTTTGTCCATCTTGTTTTTATATAATTAGACAGTTACAATAGTAGGATTTATGTGATCAATAATTTACACTTGATTTGTGACGTTAATGCTTTGTGCTAAGGGCGTACTGCTGTGAGGCAGCCTAAACGATGCTGCTATGCTACGACCAAAAAAAATTCCAAAAGGAACGAGACCTAGAAAACCCTGGGACTCCAGTGAACAGGTAGGGCATCCTACCAAAATACCAGAAAAAGCACAACGACAACTTATCCAGGAAGTCACAACAGAACCCAGTTTAACATCTCGTGCACCTGAGATAAGGTCAGCATTAGGAAGAGGTGGCAAAAAAGGCTGCAATACAAAACCCACAGGCACATTTGCCAGAAAACACAGTGATGACTCTAAAGACTTTTGGAATGATGTTCCGTGGACTGATGAGTAGACGTGAGCTTTAACATCATACCTAATATTACCAGTTAAACATAGCAGTGGTAGTGCGATGGTGTGGGGGATGCTTTGCTGCTTTAGGGCTGGGCGACTTGCCATAATTAATGCAATCATGAATTCTTCCCTGTACTAGAAATCCTCTTCTAGACTAGAAATCTTGTAAGGCACTTTATGAAGTGGTCCAGTCACCCCACCGATGACCCCGTTGCTTGAGCACCCTCCAAATTGGCTAAAATAAAGCAATTCTGAAAATGAAAGAGGGCTATTACAGGAAGAACCTGGTTGCAAACTAGTTATAAAGTTTAAGGGCAATTACTTTTCACTATTAGTGATATCAGTGTTATTAGTAATATTAGTGTTATTAGTGTTACTAAAACCAGGGGAAATCTGGAGGAGGCAATGAGAATTGCTTATGAAAATGCCTTACAGCACCACATGCAGAGGCCTATATACAGTACACAGTAATATAAGCCCGTCAGGCAGCCAGTCAGCCGTATCCTATGTCATGCTCCCTGTGCTTCTGCAGCTCATTCCCTTTCTTTTGAGTGGCAGAGCTGATGGCGAGGCTGCAGGGCTGTCAGCGGTTTATTCAGACCTTCCCGGTACAGTTTATCCATGCCTTCCCAGGTACAGTGAGCACTGTCCTGTGGAACAGTGACTGCAAGTGGCAGCTAACACATCACACAGAGTTCGGCAGTTGAAAGACAAATGGCGTTGACTTTTCAACGGCGCTGCAGTGGTGCCAGGTAAGTGGGAACATGATTGTGTGCAGCAGGGCTGCTATTAACTTCTGCGAGGCTGAAGCAGAGTAGAGTGAAGGTAGGACTTGACTGCCCCGTTGTCTGCTGGCTGGGTGCTCTATTCTCAGATTAAGCGTGTGGTTGCTGAACCTTCGGTCCGGGCAAAAAAAAAAAAAAGTGCACATTTTCGGCACCGTTAAAAAGAGCGAGAAGAGGGGAAGTAAATCTTCAAAGGGGCTTCTTAACCTGAAGTGCTTTGATCCAGAAATCTATAAGACCTAGACGTTTAATGAAAAAGATTCTGCCCCTCCCCCCTTTGAGCTCACCTCATAGCGTTGCGTCGTCAATCAATGCTTTCCCCTGGTTTGGGACAGAGAGTAAGTGGTTTGCTTTGGAAAAGAGATAATCAGGTGTAATTCCATCGGATGGCTGTCACTATAGATTGCACATGAGGGAGCTAGATAAAGGTGGTCTTCTGAGGAAGAGGCTCACAGCCAACAAAAAGGGCTTTCTGTGCTCATAAGACAGAAGACTTCTTGGTCAGGTATTCTTAGAGACTCTGACAGATCGAATCGACTCCCCTCTTTACACACGTCCTCTCCTGTTCAGGCCAGGCAGTTGCGCCGCCGAGGCTGGCAGGAGAGCGCGTGGGCAGAAAGGGTCAGGGAGGCGATCTCTCACAGGAGCTTCGGCTAAACCTGCCAAACTAATCTGCCTCGTGGCCAGGAATCCTCGCCTGTCTTCCCCTGTGGCGCCTAAGGGCGGCCGCTTCATCTCAGAGCGGAGACAGACTTCGTTATGAGGTCCTGTCTTTCCTGAGCTGCTCTGTGACTGCGCCGTCTGCTTCCACATTTAAGCATTGAGCACGCCAGGGTGTGGGATGCTGTGAACTTTCTTTGGCTTGTTTCTGTGTCCAAATCACAGCCACAATGTTATTCATGTTAGTGCACAGTCTCAAGTTCCCTATTGTGTTTATACAACACATTCACAAAAAAAAAAAAGGACAGGATCCCCAAATTAGAGATGAGTTTTTTTTAGTGCCGCTCTCACTAGATTTCATTCCACTCCTGCAATATTTCATCCTGCTCCTGGGATAAAATATAATTTTCAATATCACTATCTTCTTCTGACAAAAAAGTAGTTCCAGCACCTTACAGTAAAGCAGCCTTTTTGTTGTTGCTTAGCAACTGGCGTTCAGTGGAGTAATACAGACAGTCTTGGGCAAATTAATTAAAAAGCTATCAAGTTAAGCTACCAGTTACTCTTCAAAGAAAGGTTTGACTACATGAAAAGACATGCATTCGTAATGCAGATAGCTGTACGAGTAGCTACAGCAAGACGGGATCTACTGCATGATTGATGTTATCTTAAAGCCTAAGTAAATTCTAATAGCTATATATACATACATATATATATATAGATAGATAGATAGATAGATAGATATAAAGTTTTTGGTATTTTTTCCATTTTTCTCCCAATTTAATATTGCAAATCAACTCAATCGTTCATAGCTCCCCCTAGAACTACCAATGCTTCCGACACAAGGAGGGGAAGAACATAACACGTCTCCCCTGATACATATGAAGCCAGCCACCCTCTGTTTTTAAACTGCTGGGCAACCTCCAACCATGTTTGGAGGATGGTGCCACAGAAGGAAGGTCACAATTATAGACAAACACTAACTAACACTAACTAACCTAAAAAGACACATTCTGTTCATATGGAGCACAGTAAATAGTAAATATCCACAGTGCAGGATAAATGTCAACTAAATGACACTGATTACACTTTATATGTCTATCTATATATCTATATCTATATCTATCTATCTATCTATCTATATATATATATATATATATATATATATATATATATATATATATGAGAGAGAGAGAGAGAGAGAGAGAAGTAGCCTAATGTGTGCAAGCTGTGATGGCATAAGATTAAAATCACATGACATCTACAATGATCAGTCTTAGGCCCTGTCCACACTTAAAGTTTACATGAGGAATGTCACGTAACTGCAGCGGAACATGGAAAATAGGGGGCGCTCGTGAGCACCCATATAGGTGAAATTTAAAAAGATGGCACAGCCTTGTACACATAGCTGGCACACGAAAACAAGACATGCAAGGGTGTAAGTGCAAGTAAGGGACAGGGAGCAACAGGAAGTGCCACATTAGGCTAATTCGACCCGTATATTATATATAAACAATTAGAAGAACAACATTGCTAATAGCACACTACTGGGAAATGAAGTTAAACTGACACAGTAAATGCAATTATGGTGAAAAAGCATGCCATAAAAGCATAGGTAGCTTTTTAAACGAGCAGATTACGCTCTGACTGCTGCATGAGCTACAGCATCTCACATCATTGCTGTGTTTGAAATGCTCACCTAATAAATATCACTATTCTTTATCATTACCCAATACAGACACCATTATAGGGCATACAATTCTCCCTATAATATTTCAGCATACTTCTAGAACCCTAATACAGACATGTTCAGCGGTCCACACACATCACACACCTTCTAAATACACAGTTTACCACCAAGCCAAACACAACGTGATAACTTTTAATTATACAGTGAAAAAAAATATCTCCCACATTTTAGTTTCATCTTATTACTTACGCGGAGACCACAGTTAAAACCAAACTTTGGCCAAACCTAATTAATCAGAAATTAGAACTGAGTTTGAGAGGGGGGTGGACTGAATGAGATGGGTGGGTTGGGGTGGTGGGCAGAACAATGAGAAAATAAGAACAAGCTCAAATCTCCTAGCTGGAGCCCAGGAGTGTGTTTTAATTAGGCAGAGGCTCCTGGGAGCGAGCTGTGCGTCTCGAGCGGACCTGCGGGTGCCCAAGCCATTTTCAAACACTTTTAAAAAGGCTCCCTACAGACACTTGATGTTTCACTCGCTGCTGTGCTTTTGCTACTGCATAATAACTTTCACGCTGCAAAAAAACAAAAAAATAAAAAAGGCAGTTTGTCTCAATCATGCAGCGGTTCCTCAAACACTCATTAAAGCAAACTTCCATTTCAACGGTCTGTTTGTTTGGTGGGAAACAAATTTACAAGAAAGTGTGGAGATAAGGATTGAAATAGGAATATGTCAGTGCTGAAAGCAAGAAATTACTGAAGCAAAAAAAAAAACAAACAAAAAAAAAAACAATAACAGAAACATATGCATTTCAATCCAAGTAAAGATAAAACACACAGTCCCCAAAGGAGGGGGTGCATACAGTGGACACTGGGGGTCACTTAATTTCCTTTCAGGGACATAGGTCAAGTGTTGAATGCTCTCCTTCAAGCATGTTGCGACAAATACTGGTGCTACTATGGTAAGACATGAGGAAATACTGATACTTAAGTTTCGTAACTCTAAAATAAAATAAAATAAGGGAACAGAAGCTCTTAGCAGAAGCTCATAACATTAAAACTGAAAAACAAATAGGAAACTGACGGTGAATAGTGTGTATAAATGTTTTTCAGCTTAGCCAGATTTGAGATGTGATACTGTATTATGGAGTCCCTAGAATGTCAAACTGTATTTGTCTTGGCATAGTTGAATAATGATAGTTCAGTATATGGAACAAACCGTGAACCTAAAAAACTGCTTTCAACCTCTTCAAAAGTCTCGACTCATATTTACTCCCCCAAAGAATTGACATACACCCAGCCCACGAGAGAAAACCCTGGTCAAAGCTCGAAGTAAACAGCAAAAGCAATGGTGACTTCTGAAGAATATGGTGTTGTTGATTCTGGAGAGCAGCACTTCACCTCCAGACTGCTAATTATGCCATTATGGGCTGCTAAGCGAAGCAGGCCTCATGACCATTGCTTTTTCTGTACCAGTGTCCGGAAGTTTAGGAGGGGAGCTCAAAATGGACACGGGATGAAGCAAAGGCCATGGAGGAGCAGACAGGAATCCATAGTCATCTAAAAGCTAACACCAGCCGAGTGGATTTTAACATCTCTTCTCTCCAATGTCCCACGAAAACAAACTGGACCTCTGCTGATTACCAAAGTGGAGATAGATACAAGTCAGAGGGGAAAGTACAGGCCTCAAGAAAGCCGAGACTAAGAGCAAAAAGATATTGTAAGTTGTGCTTGATAACATCAGATTGTGCTAAGAGGACACAAAAATGATGGCAACCCTTTCCTTAAAACGTCTGTTACAGTGTTAGAACCGTGTTATAATATGTGGCTTTTGTGAGATGTCTGTGCTATAAACCAGCCAATAATAGCAGAGCTTATTGTTTTTTGAGGCAGCATAACAGGGTTGTAAATGATAAACGACATCTGAGCCACCCAAACTAGTCACATAATGGGCATAGAACCATTAAAAATACCCAGTAAATGCATTCTTTGGCACCTTCCGTGACTTTCCGAAGCCTTGTAATCCATCAAATTTGTTGATATTTAAAGTGCTGCAGCTGCTGCAGACGTTATGTCTTTGGCCTCCTTGAACGACTATTTTATCATCCATCTCAGACATAACATATTCAGCTCACTGTCTGGTCTGAAGGAAGACCCAGCAGAATCGTCCTTGCAGCTTGACTTCCGAGGCAGAAGGTAGCTGGCAGTGGTGCAGCTTTGTCTACCCAAAAGCCCATTCTTAAAAGCCCATTCTTTCTGGCCTGACTTTGATATGTGAATCAAGAAACAGGAAGGGCCTCAGAGCAGTTTGCAGACTGTGATGCATTCTACTACACAAAGCATCTCAGAGCACACTTCTATGGCATCGCACCAAAGAACCCCTTTTGAACGCCATCATTTTTAAAGAGTCTACCGTCTAGATCTAGCATGCACTGGTCCATCCAAACAGTTGCAATGCTTCAAACACGAAAAGCACAAATTGATCCAAGGTCAGCACTTCCACTCCGAGACACTTTACATCTCCAGTGCAAGTTCCTTCAACACATGCTTGGTGCTGAATAAGGCATGAAGGTGCAGGCTTTTGTAAAAGTGTATGAATAAATGAAGGAGAATGGGAAAGTACAAGTACTCGAAAGAGCAGTTAGAGGAAAACATCTTCACACCTGGCTATGGCATTCACCCAGGTTCATTATGCCACATCGACTTCAGCAGCCTGAGACGGCCATGAGTCAGCAGGACAAATCGGCTTCTAAATATATATGCACTATACAACCAAAAGTTTGTGGACACCCTTTCTAATTGAATAGAATAGGACTTTTGGGAGCAGATAAATATCAACCTGTTGGTACCATGCATAATAATGCCAAGCGTGAGCTATTGGGGGTAAAAAAAGCCCCCCAGTGCAGTGGAACTGTGATTGTGGTCTATATACGACTTTTTGGATGAGTTGTGGTATTGTGGATGTGGTGGGGTGCTGATCATCCAACATATCAACCTCACTGACACTCTATAACTGTATTAACCTTCTAGATGTAACACCAATTTGCATGCTAATTTAAATACCACTACTGATCTCTTACGCAGCAAAAGGAAAACGGATATTCCGTTTCATTCAATGGAACAGCACTGTAGTTCTAACCCTGCTACCACTGAGCAACAGCAGTACACAGCAGTGGTCAGTGGGTGTTTTTATAGTCTAGACCTAGCTGTTCATTTCCTACAAACTCTAAAACATGCCATTACAAAGATTACCATGTGTTCAAACATTCGTTTTGGATAAATACACAATCGCCCCACATACAGACAGGCACGCTACAGCCATTCCAGTAATGCCATTACCATGGCAACAGTACAGCGACACGCTGTCGTCAAAGAGCAAGTAAACCCATGCTTTGTTTTTTTGTTTTTTACACACGCACACACACACACACCTTGCCTCTTTTTCTTAAAACAAGTGATTAGTCCAACTATAACCATTTTAAGCACATACATTACATTTCTGCATTTCCAAGCCTAGCTTGAGCGCCCCCAAGAGGTTACACATTCAGTTCGACTGTGTCTGGAACTCCACCCTAATTGCTCGATTAGGCAACAGTGGGCTGCAACCTTCCAAATGCTGACACTCTGCTTGATTGCAGCAATTTGGCAATTTGCAAAGCCGAAGACCCTCTGGTTGGCTCCTTTCTACCCCGCCCACTTCTCACTAAGCCCCGCCTCTGTATGCTTGTTATCGACAGCCGAACATGCATTTTTCAAATGATGCTGAGAGGCTGCTCTTTAATGCCAACATGTAAACACTGCATAATTCAAAAGTGCAGACTTTGCCCCAGCAGTGGAATAAACCGGATGTTGATTTATTCTGAACACACAGGCCTTAAATGCTTGTGGATGAACCTGCTCATATACACTACATGGACAAAAGTATTTGGACAACTGCTCATTCATTGTTTCTTCTGCAATCAATGAGTTTATCTTGCTTTTGTTGGAGTAACTGGATGCCAGAGAACAGAGCTCCCCAATATGGGGGGGGGGGGGCTTTTCCTCTAGCCCACACCTGGCATTAGGCATGGTGCTAATAGATCCATGTCCAGTCCTATTTTATTGACTGCACATTTATACAGGGACTAGACAAGCTGTGTGTGTGTGTGTGTGCATTTGCTGTGTCAGCAATGGGTGCAACTGCTGAATGCATTCATTTGAAAGGGTGTCCATAAATATTTGGACATAGTGTAGAATAAAACCCAAGCTCCCCAAATTAGCTGGTTTCCGTGTATATTGCTCAGACTTTTTTATTCATAGTCAGTGACAGCTCAATTATGAATAAAGGAGAGCAAGCTGAGAGGGCATGTGAAAAGCTTTCTCTGTTATTCACAGAAAGCCAGGGTCTTCAGCACTGTCAAAGACCCACATTTGTACACTCATCCAGGGTAAATAAACCTCCCTAAATGCCTGTTGTCTCCCTGTCATCGTGAGTGACAATAATTACCTCAGCCTTAATGAGTCAGACATCTGCTGAGCATCAAAAACAGTAATTAGGCCCTTAAAGAATCAGGCCAGCAGACAGGTATTTTCTGTGCTCCACAGAGCGCTGTTCGTCAGAGCAAGTGTATGTGTGACGGCTGATTATGTCCTAGCACACTGTACTGTATGACTGGCGGATCAAGGAAGGATGAGGATGCCTTGAAGGAGTGCATATCAACAGTCCTGTGAGAGTGAGAGTGGAAAACAGATGGTCCAGATCTTGGGTCTCTGTGAGTGTATATGTATATAGGGGCATCTCTGTCAGGATTCCAGCTCTCTCCCGGGAGGGCTGTTCTTTAAAATGGCTGTTTGTTGCTGCAGGTGGCAGGTGCTCTTGTTGGAGCAGAATGGCAGCAGGACTGCACTGAGATGTGAAAAGGAGGCTGAATAATACATTTCCCTGACCACGACTGAGCATAGCATGACCTCTGCAGACAACAGCAGTGCTTGGTGCTCATGGAGTGCTGGACTGCTGGTTACATGTGTGTGCTTTATAAAAGATCTCGAATCCTTAACCCTCTGGAGTCTCTAACCCTCTATATTTGGGATAGTACAGCGCAGAACTAAGGGTTTAACATTTTCTGGCCTTTCTATGGCATCTTATAGTATGTGACTTACATCCAGAGTTACGAGGCTGTAAAGACAAGTCAAGATACTCGTCTCTGCCTCTCGCCATATCTAACTGGTGGATCTGTGTGTCCGTCATCTCATCTGTAATTGGTGGATTAGTGCATCTTTTTCTGGGTTTGTGTGAACTTGTGTTTGGAATAACATTAGCTGGTTCAGGTCAAGTTTGGATTTGCCCAGTACCAGACTGGTCTAAATGGAGCTGATGCAGAGCCCATGGGACCATTGCTTAGTTTGCTAGCTGGATAGTTCATTCAATCAACCTGTAAACCAAGGCATACAGATAGCTAGCCTAGTGTTAATGTACTTTCACATGCTAAATCTGGCTAATTAACTGACTAGCTCAGTTCCAGTTCTTAATCACTCTACAGCATGTTTGACATGTTTACTCTTACATTTAACAATGCTTAAATATGAACAATACTCACTCACTGTAACCATGACAACAGGCTAATTCGTTTTCTTTAACACAGACAAGAAGTCCAGTTTTTTGTACAGCAAGCAGTGACTACAAGGTTGGTGAAGATGGGGGAAACAGTAGAAACACTGCAGAGAATTGGTGTTTAAAGTAAATGTATTGGAAATGGAATTTCTACTTGTCTAAATAAACTTTAGTTTATGGTGGAGTCACTGTGACTGTGGTGGACTGGTCTAAACAAAAGTTCAATACCCAGCCCTAACTAAGCCTTTTTTCATCTCTGTAACATTACCTGCACTCAGTCATTACTTACTACCATGAGCGACAGCAAAACTGCTCAATCATTTCATGTCCTACATACCCTGGGAAGCTCCTTCATTCCTATACCCCCCTGTACAGGCTGTTCACAGTCCCTCACATTAGACTACTCAATTTTGGGTCATACTGTATGGAATTCCCTACTGTTTCCACAGTAACCACCACACATTACTGTATTTTCTTAACTGTACTATTACTGTATTTTGTGATTGTGATCTATAAACTCATTATTATATAAAACAAATGTAGAAGAGTAGAGAACTGTCTCTACTGTCCAGGTAAGGCTTACTACTATGTTGAGATCTTGAATGCAATCAGCTCAAATCCCACTTCACTCCAAACCTTCCAAATGCATTGGCTAGAGCACCACTATTCCAGAGAACACAGTTCCACTGCAGCACAGCTCAGTACTGGGGGGCCTTTATACCCCTCTAGTCCACGCTTGGCATTAGGCATGGTGCCAATGGGTTCATTGGCAATACCTCTCCACAGAAACCTGACAAGCTGTGTGTGTGGGGACCACTGATATTATCTAGGTGGTGGACCATTTTCAGCACAGCAGTGACACCAAAATGGTACTGACATGTTGGGTGGGTTGTGGGTGAGCATATGAGGTATACTGGTGTTGCTGGAATTGGTTGGACTCTCTCATTGGTTGTATACTCAAAAATACCCAGGTAGGAGTGATCCTGTGGCCAGAAACTAATAAGGATGTAGGGTGGCTAAATATATATTTTAGGACTTCAGTAAATTGGATAATTACTAGTGTTGCACCGATACCGGTACCGTGTCGGTATCCGCACAGATACTGGCACTTACACACAGTATCAGTATCTGCAATTAAAAGCACCGTTATCATGAAGCTTACAGACTCCCTACAGTTTTTTTTATTTACATAGAACATTTTTGTTATAAAACCATATGTAATAAACAAATAATAAACCAGTCATAAACAAATCAATACAATTAAACAGATTTTTGTTTCACTTCTCTGAACTGTGAATTGTGGTCAAGCTTAGGAATTGTAATTGTTTCTGCTCTTATTGCTCTGAAACTTTTCAAATGTGCAGGTACTCAACCAGTAAACACTGTTCTTTCAACCTTATAACATCTTTTTTTGGAATAAGATATAAAAAAGTATGACCTATAAAAAGTTGAACACTATAAATATCAGGATTTATAGCCATCAATCGAGTATTTGAGTCAGAGTTGGTATCGATAACAGGAAGGAAAAGGGGGTATATGTGCATCCCAAAGCCAGCTAAGCTGGTTTTTGATGGTCAAGGTGGTTGAAAAACTGATCATCCAGATGAAGACATACCATATCCTAGTAAACTAGCTGGTTAACCAGATCTATTTTGCATTTGATTTTGGTCAACCCTTGTCGACCAGCTAGTTTACCAGAAGTCAATAACCCAACATGTCATTATTAATAATTGTAATAAAAAGACCAGAGTAAAATAAATGGTATTGGGCAGATTAAATATTCAGATTTTTCTTTCGTATCGAGCAGCCAAAAATAGCATGACATGTTTAATTTAATTTGACATTGCACCTGTCATTTTACATCCTGCAATGTAACTATTGCGCATGTGAATGCTGCTGTGCAACCCTACTAAATACGACCCAGAAATAATTGCTATCTAAAACAAATTTCTGCTGAACTTAATGCATGTAAAATAAAGAGATGAAGATAAAGATGGCATGTCAAAGTCAGACCAATAAAATGTAACCCAGTTCAATATGTTATTTGTAGTTTGCTACTGGAAAGCTGATGTAACTTCACTATGCTAGTATCAACAAAGAAGGGCATCTGGAGAAGAAATCAACTTGTCCAGAAGTGACAGATTCCCCTTTTTGCTTTGACTGCACTTGCACTGCACACGTACCCCTCTACCAGCATGCTGACCATCATGAATAATGAATGAGACAGTTGGAATAATGCATAACTGTGGGCAGCGGGTAGGGGCTTCAGAGTACTGCAGTGTGTATCGTCCAAAAAGGCCCATTTCAGACTTGCTGCAGACCTCTAAATGAATTCAGTCCCCGCAGCAGCAGGGCACTCCAATCACCGTGCGGTTCAGCTCTGAGTGCGCTGATAGCTGCCCTTCCAACAGTAAACGCACAGCCTTTATTCCTCCAGTCGGGCGTTTTCTATATCCGCCCTTAATGATTCATAAGAAGCGGGGGGGGGGGGGGGGAGTCCTGCTGTTTCCATGCTGACAGAGAGGTTACTGTCAACTGTTTATTGTCACTGAGAGTGCAGTGCACGTAAACACTCATTTACGGCCTGCGAGAGCCTCTGCATGTAGAACACTGAGGCAGAAAGGGAGAGCGAGAAAGAGAAAGAGAGGAGAAATGGCGAGATAAGGGGGAAAGAAAGGGGAGAAGAGAGATAGAAAAGGTAAAGAAGAGAAACAAAGGAAAAAGTAAAGTAGAGACAGAGTAAAAAAGAGGAGGGGTGAGAAAAAAAGACTGAGAAGTAAGGAGGAAGAGGAGAGAGCGAGAAACAGAGAGGTTGAGTTGTGAGAGAGAATAAGAGAGAAAGAAAGAGAGAAAGTGAGAGAGAGAGCACGAGAAGGGGAGACAGAAAACTAGGACAGATGGAGATAGATGAAAGAGAGTGATAGGAGAGGGAGAGAGAGGGAGAAAAAATAAGATAACAGAGGACACCGATAGGAAGAGTGAGTGAGAGAGAGAGAGAGAGAGACAGAGAGAGAGAATGGGAGACAAAAGACTGAAAAAGATGGGGAGAGAGAGAGAGAGAGAGAGAGAGAGAGAGAGAGAGAGAGAGAGAGAGAGAGAATGGGAGATAAAGTGTATGAGAGAGAGCCAGAGGGTGGAGAGAGGTTAGCGGGAAAGAGAGAGAGAAAGAGTGAGTCAGTGAGTGAGAGAAAGAGATGGGGGGGGGGGGGGGCAGAAGACTGAGAGAGATGACAGAGAGAGAAAGAGCGAGAGAGAAATTGAGAGAGAGAGTGACAGAGTGAAGGGGAGACAAGATGGAGAAAGATGGAAAGAGATGAGAGGGAAAAGAGAGAGAGAGAGAGAGAGAGAGAGAGAGAGAGAGAAGGGTGGCAGGGACAGAGAGATAAGAGAGGATGGTGAGAAAGACTGAGAGAGGAAGACACAAAGAGAGAAATTAGAGAGGAAGGAAAGGGGAGAGAAAGGAAATAGGGGAAAAGAGAGACTGGGAGGTAAAGAGAACGTTGAGAGCGAGACAGGTGGATGAGAGAGAAAGACCAAGGCAGAAAGAAAAAGCTAGAGAGAGAGAGACAGACAATCAGACAAAGGAATAATACTGACTGGTTATCACAAGTAATGCTCAAGAGCACACACACACATACAGTTTCATTTCAAAACACTGGGCAGAAATAATGTCTGTCTTGACCCTGTGTACACACACTGTCCTCTGGGACACACTGTTCAGGGAGAGGCTATATAGAGAATGTAAAGCAGAAGATACCAATTATATTTCCATTACCTCTACATGTCCGTAATTACCCTCACCCCTCTCTCTCTTACGCAACAGCTCCATTATAGCAGGTCTAGTACTGAAGCGGGTGTAGTGAATGAGGGTGAGCCGCTGGGTCACACAGGGCACTGCCACCGCACCTGCACTGTCAACAGCCACGCTAGCTCTGCACACTTTGACCTGCTCTAATCACCAAACGCTGTGGCACCCCCTGCCAGAATTCTCCAGGATAAAAGCTCCAGGGCCAAAGGAGCACGTCACCCCTGCTCCCTCCTTAACCAAATGAGTTCTTCCTCTCTGGGTTCCAAAAGAGGACATGGCACTTCCAATTTACTTCTACGCTCAGTTTAGATGTGTTTGCTTCTCTAGTTCTGCACAGGAGTTTTCTAACAGGATGAAGAACCCTTTAAAGAACAGTCCCTTCCAAGATTCCTTACACTCAATTACAAAACTATTACAAATGTTGTCCTTTATAAAAAACTAAAGTGGTTCTGCAATCTGCGCTATTTGAAGCACCTTTATTTACCTTTAAGAATGTCTGTTTCAGGTTAAAGCAACAATATGCAGCATATGAGCTGTTATAGGGAGAAACCTCTGTTATTGTGACTTTAAGCTCGGTGCACTATTAACTGCACAATGTAACTCTGTTGTATTATTCTACTGTGTCAGTCCACATGCTTATCTCACTTTCAGTGACGGCTCTTTACCCTTTTGTTTGTCCAGAAATGTGTGTATAAAGCGTTTCCTTTTGGGGTGGCTCAAAGCATGAATTACACCTCCCGACTGTAGGGGGAGCCAAGAGCAAGAATGCCAATTCTCGCATAATGCTGCTCTAATATTTAGATCAGATTCTAAAAAAATCAATACTACTTGTGTTTGTAGCGACATTAAACGGCACAAAATCTAAAAGTGTTTAGGGAATATTTGAAGTTGTTCCTTGCATATAAACAGTAAGTAGGTGACATTGATTGGGTCGAAAAAGGCTCAGATGTTGTTTAACAAGTCTATTTTACAACCCTGTAATTTTGCCTGTAAGAAAAAGATAAAAACAAGATGACAGCTAGTCAAAGCCATATATTATACCAGTTTTAGCACTGTAACAAACTTTCAGATAGTGTTGCTGTCTTTTTATTGTGTCCTCACAGAGTGGTGTGTTGGTAGCTGAAGAGATTGTAGCTGGGTTAGCGATTAGCTAGTTTTCTCGAGTCTTACTGGTAAAACAGTGAGCCTATATTTTCTCTTCAGATGTGTGCTTAGTGTTTAGGTCTGTGAATTTTGTCTAACCTGAAAAGTTAAAAGCACTAATGCTGCGATGGGTCATAACCAGTGATATTAGCATGCTTTATGTGCAGCAACCTCTAGAAGCCGCTATAAGTTTGGCACCAGTCTGACCTATTTATACCTAGAAGAGCGAGCTCTGGTCATCTGACCTCTCCGATTACCTGATTACCAGAAGTACTGTGTTGGTTTTGCCTACTTATAGCGTGGTTTGGTACAGTGGTCAGAACACCGCTGATTCTTTATACAAGGAAGCTGGTACTGACATCTGCCAATGCTGGACTTGATACTAGGAACCAGGTCAGTGCTCTTCTTCTTCTGTTGTTTTTGGCACTGTTATAGTAATATGAATTTTTGTTGTTCTTATTATTTATTACACCTAGACTATTTGCATTTTTCTTGTTTTAGATTTACATAAGTCTTCTGAAGAGAAGAACACACTATTATACAGGGGCTCTTCCACTCTCTTTTTGTATATAAATGTTTTTTATTTGTTTTTTGTTTTTTTTGTAGAATCGTAGAATGCCATCAGAGCAAGCGATAACCAATATGAATTACTGTTGGCAACTTTACATGCAGGAATAGCATCTGTAGCAACAGAGGACACATATTTCTAAAAATGTATAAAAATGCAGAATTCCTTAAGCAGAAGCTGCCAAATATGATTTCTTTTTTGAAGAGTGCAACAAGGACTCTCCCAGCATGACCCTAATGCTCCAGCCAACAATTCACAGGTAATATATGACCCATATATCACTCGCATTCAGTTCTCTTTTTTGTGTTTAGCGCACCGCTCTCACAATGTGCACAGGGAGCAAAGTGGAAGGACATGGCAGCACAGCACAGGCTTTTGCTTAACAGAATGGGTCACCAGGATATGAAATTCCATTCCACAGGCCATCACTTTCACACAGTTTGAGACAAAAGATGGTAAATAACACTGGAGCTGAATGATTTTGCTTCTAAAAGTTGGGGACAAACTTAAATTGCTGAGCCAGGGCCCCTTCTTGTGGCCACTGTGATAGAAAGCCAATGTCTGGCACAGCCAGGTACCCATCTCCCTGCAGCCCCCTAGCCCTCTCTCTCTCTCTCTCTCTCGATCTCATTAAAACCACCATCGAGTCGCTCCCAGGAGAGAGGTTTAAAAATAACCGTGCAGTAGCACCACACATCAAATAGCAACAATTCCCTTTAAACAAGATGCATCACTTTTCCTTCCGATATTCGTATGGAGTCCAAAAGGTTTCCCAAATGCAGAGGTCTTGCTTGGTGTCACAGCATGGATTTTATGTATTTTTATTTTTTCAATGTTTTGGGTTCTGCTTCTGCTGGTGAAAGAATGGCAAACAACAAAAAAGGGCTTTGTAGTCGTGTTTCATCCGACTCCAAAGATTCATACATAAATGCCAGCACAGATGAATCAAAGTCCTGAGAGATTGACTTTGACACTGTGTGGTGACAATGACAGACAAACGGCTCTGGAGCCCTCTGGGAGCCATGCACCATGCTGAGAGTCTCTCATTCGCCATAATCCCCGAATTACAGTAATAATGCATGAAATGTATTTCCCCATGAACGCTTTAAAGAGTTTATAACCTGCCACAGTGCCTCGCTCTAATGATGACCGATCTGAAAGAACGCAGAATATGCATGAGACTAAAAAGCTTCATTTGCATAATGAGATTTATCTAAAATCAATTATCGAATGCAATTTACAATTGTAGGGCCAATTAGCATAAAACATATCCCACAGTGAAATTATGGGGGAGCTTGGATCTACATGAAGAATGAAAGAAAGCCTGAGAAGAGCAACAATAAGGTGAATCACTTACCATCGTAATGTCAACAGCACAGGCACAAGGCAGGCAGCTTTTTTTTTTCTTTTTCTCTGCAAATGTAATATTTTGTACCTCCCTAGCTGTCACTCACCCCCTCGTCCTTTTAGCAGAACTAATGCAACAAAGGCAGGGGCTCTGGAAAGAGTCCAGAACACCAGTTCAGTCAGAAAACTCCACCAGGTATGTCAGAAGTAATGAAAGAAGGTTTCTGCTGTGTTCTTCCTCAAAAAACACAAAGGAGCTCTGTGGACAGTTCTGCCTTTCCAAAAGCGTTGGCCTGCTTAAGACGGTAGAAAAACACAGCCATCTGGGCTACAACACAAACAACCATTTAGGCCAGAATGACATGGCGGTTTTCTGAAGCCTTGACTTGTTACTCTTCTTCAATTGTGTTAAAAGGCTCTCAGGCTTCCGTGAAGAGGAAAACGGCAGAGCTAGTGGTTACACTGCTTAGTGTAGTGTTGTGAATATGTCGCAGCTAACAAATCTCACCTCTTAAGTATGGCATTTAACTAATGCAGTGTAGAACTCCATTTGCTGATAAGGCATTGATTGGTTAGCGTGTGCATATAGCTCCATAATGGCATTCTAAAAGCACCAGGAAAACTCCACCCAATATTTACTATCAATTGGCTACTTCACCTATGCAGATAGTAGAGTTCTTAGCGAACATACCAGTTATGCTCCTAGCAAGGTGCTTCACAAAACAATCTACTGGAAATATCATTGTCATCTTAGGGATACACTCTATGGACAAAAGTATTGGGATTCCTGCTCAATCATCGTTTCTTCTGAAATCAAGGAAATCAAGTGCTTTTGTTGGAGTCTCTACTGTCCAGGGAAGGCTTTCTACTACATTTTGAAGCACTGAAATCTTTACACAATAGAATTCAGCATGAATATTTAACAAATAGCAGAATAATATTACTAACTAGGGATGTTCAAATCCGATCCAGTGGATTGGGATCAGAGCCAATCCAGTCCAGTTCAGAGTATTTGTTTTAACCATGGCGTTCAGGGCGCCATCTGATGGCCTGGTTGGCACCAGTAATGGACATTATGGCCCAGCCAGCAGCAGTGAGAAGTGTTCTCAGAAGGTAAATAAAAGAGTTAAGAGTCTGCAGTGTGGAGCTGTTTTACAGTGGGACAAGGAAAACAGAACATAAAATCTGAAACTTCATAAAACTATTACAGAAACCCTCTGTTTTACCAACGGGAGAACCACACACCTTTCTCAGTTTTTAAAGCAGCGCTAAACAGCACGTTCCAACACACAGTATAGAAACCCAAATTATAGCGACTTCATGCCCCTATACCACTATAAAATGTCATGTCAGTAGTCGACAAACAGACAAACGGATATCCGTCCAAAGTGTGTACCACTAAACGCATGCACACACATTACAGTGTTTTAAAGGAACTGGTGGCTAAATGGTCCGGGAGGAAAGTCAGACTGGATTATAAGATATTAAACACGTTATAAAACAGTCATTTTAAGAAAAGGTCTCTACTAAAAACCGTTACCGAAAGTAAAGTGATTTTACTTCAGTATTAATCAGCAGCACATCTTATCTAAACTGTGTGGCTGTATTATTTATACAAACACGAATATATGATAAGATTGGTATCAGCTGATACTGAACATTAACAGACTCAGATTCGATTGGGGGGGAGCAAAATAACTTGATCGGGACATCCCTAGTACTAACATTTTGAATGCTTGTCCTCCAATCTGGTGTATTATATTCAATAGTGTAATACAAGTATATATGTATACATACATGCATACATAATTGTAATAATGCTGGTGGCTTTACATTTATGTGGATCTTTGTCTTTGAAATGTAGTCTTTATTATTGTACTGACTGAATTAACCTGGCATTGTGTCATTACTGGCATTGTGTAATTGAGTAATATGTTTTCTTCAAGCTGTACAAACATCAAATGAAGCATTGGATCACAGTGACCAGAAACTACAGTGACGGTGTGCGTGATAGCAATATCGGGTGTGTTAAATATTACAATATCACAATATATCTTTTTACTGATGATCAGCTATGTCAATAGGTTGCTATATAGGTAGCCTACATTTTCAGACACAATACACACATAGAAATGACTGGGAATGTTACTGTACTGTTTATTTGTCACTTACCATCCTTGTCAGCTCTCCGGAATATCTGCAAAAGAAAAAAAAAAAAGGTCTGTTATTACATGACAATTATATTGTTATGTGTAATAATGTGACATACGATTACATGAAGGTTATTTCACATGGCTTTTGTAGTATTTCAGGCCATAACATAACTATGTCCCCAAAGACAGCTGAGTAGCTGTTTTCTTTAACGCCAAGAATACAGTTCATATACCATGGATCAACGCAGCGGAGCTGTGAAAAGACAGAGGTGAGGCACTTTACAGCAGAAACCTGATTACACTGTCCATTCACATGTGAAATAGAGCACTTAAAACGCATAGGCAGAGAGAGAAAATCATTACGTCTGTAAATTTCATCCACTACTGGGTCATTCTGAAGCCCTGAATGCAGGCATCCCAAAGCTCTAACGCTCACTGGAGCTTATAGGTAATGCTTGGTCTCTGAGTGCCACTGTTTCTATACTGCTTGTCTCGATTTGTGCAACCATGTGCAATGGAGTGGTTGTTCGTGTGTGTGTGTGTCTGAGCGTGTCCACATGTGCACACGGTCACAGCAGTCATAGCACAGCACACACTGCACTTGTACAACAATGGTAGGGATTGGGGGGGATCTGTAGTGCTAATTCACTTCAAAAGTAAAAAAAATAGAAATGGTAAATGTATTAATAAAGAAATGAGCAAATCATCTGTTAATACTCAAACAATTACTTTATGCTACTTTAGGTTATTTGTCTAGCAAGAAATAATGTCAGATTGTCAAGGTTTCACAAGGTTTACTGCCTGCTCAAGTTAACTGATTACCTTAGCTTATACATTAGCTAAATTAGCCAGAGGAACTAGCTAAAAAACTGTGAACTGAAAAATATTTGATTTTGTAAGAGAAAACAAAATAGCAAAAGTCTGTTTTTTTATACATAAGCTTACATTTAAAATCAAAATTCAATTAATTAAGCTGTACTGTTCAGGGTATAAACAAAATCTCAAAGATACAGTATATGTACAGACATGGGTCATTCTGCCTGACATCAGCAGCCGGAGCCCATGAGAGCACAACTGGTCTTGCTCTCTCTCCCCACATCACTTCAGTTTTGATGACGGCTGGCACGGGGCTTTTCTCCAGCACTTTCCTCCAAGTATGTTGGTTGCCTGGCTACAGTGCATTGGGAGCAGTTGGAAAAGATGCATTGGCTGGTTGTGCAGGTGTTGTAGGATGCATGTGTCAGCCCTTACCCTTCCAGTTTCGGGAGCATTACATGTGATTGGGGGAGAGCACTAACAAGTGGGTGGGGGTCTTTTTTAAAAAATGTAAAAAAAAAAACTAAAAAAAACAGTGCTGTGCCTAATTCTGTTTTTGCATAAGTGTCACATTTAAATGTTTTAGAACATCCAACTAATATAAATATGAGCTAAAGGCAACATGAGTATTCACACAATGCAGCTTTTTAAAGTGATCATTCCATTTATTGAAGACAAAGATTTATTCAAAACTCTTTTACCCCGCAGTGAAGGACTGTTGGCCCACTCTTCTCTGTAGAATGGTTGAAACTTGGTTCCAGAGGAAGGTTTTCTAGCACAAACTGCTTATTTAAAGTCTTGCCACAACATCTCAATGGGATTCTGACGCTGACTTGGCCAGGACTTTTTTTAAGCACATTTTGTACCTAATTCAAGTTCTATTACTACTATTACTACTAAGTGCCTTTATTATGCTGCTCTCTTGTTTGATTTTGCTGCTGTAAAAACTGACTTTCCCTGTGGGATAAATAAAGTGATCTATCTATCTATCTATCTATCTATTGATTTCATATACCTTCAGGCTTGCAGGTTATGGAAACATGGAAATATGTACCTGATTTTTCTTTTTTTTTTCTTAGTTCTGACCCCACCAACCACCATGCAACTGCCATAGCCCCTTACAGAAGACTCTGTATTACCAGTGAATAAACTAAAAAGCTGTGCAACCAAATGCAAAAGATATTCTGCTGTACCTAAGCCACAGTTGTTCTTGTGCCATTTTTCCTCCGATAGCCACATTTTTCTCTCCCACTGCAGCAGGGAGCCAGCAATGGATGGGCCTAGACTCAGATCAATACCATTTATCTTACATGCAATTTGTCTTACATACAATTTGTCTTCCGAGGCCCATAAAAGACGCTGTTAATGTCTTTTTCTGTTTGCTCAAAGGGTAAGCTGCCTGCTCTGCTAAAGCTTTGGGGTGAGCAGGATTCCTGGGAGGGGTGGGCAAAAAAAGGACATAGTATCATGATTACATGAAACATGGAGGGCCAAGAATCAATGGTTTATTATTTAATTTTATTCATTCTGTGTACTTTACATGATGAAATATTTAGAATATTCAATCATGATTATCACATTATTGATATCTGATCATGATCAATTACATTATTTAGTCAGTTAATCACAATACGTTTTTTTGTAGTAAACCAGAATCACATTACTTTCTGTAATCACAATTTAAAGGTATCATATTTCTGTACTTAATTATATTACTTTCTGTAGTTAATCATAACTAATCATGCTAGTATGCATTTATTTGTAATTAATCACATTATTTCCTGTCCTTAATTGTAATAAATTAATTTTTTTGTTGGGAATCATGAATCATTTTCTATAATCTTAATTAATTACATTTACAAACAATACATTTTTAGAATTATTTTTGATTAATCACATTAGTATGTATATGTATTTATAGTGAAATCACATTATTTCCTGTGATTAATCATATTTATGTATGGAAACCATGAATCACTGTATGTAATCACAATAAATTACACTGTTTTCTGTAGTTAATTATAATTACTCAGTTATATGTGGTATGTGATTCATTTTAACCCCAAAGAAAGTTGCTTCCAATTTAGAAAGCAGTGCATTTTATCATGATTTAGTAATTCATCATTACACACATTATTTCCCTGATGTGTATAATAACACATTTTAATTATTTTGAGAGTCCTAAGTAAAATAAACTAGCTCAGAATGTCAATTATGTATGTATTATTATATATACAGGCAATGGTTCCAACTCCTACTCCACTTATAACACTTATAGCAAGAAGAGGACTATGGTAGGAGGAAAGGACTGGGTCACAAGGAGACAATCTCGGACCGTATCATAGCAACATACGGCGCAGAAGCAGCAGCTTCAGTCTGGAAATAAGGACTGTTTGAAGGATTCGACTAAAAAAATAAGTTAGATGTAGAGGTGGTGCAATATGACAATATTTTATTGTATCGTGATAACTTTTGTTATCGTGGTACACAATATGCTTTATGGGTGTATCATGGATATCATTAGTGCTTAAAGAGCATCGATCATCTGCACATTTCATTACAAAGAGTGTAATCAGTCCTATTTATTTCAATGGCGTGCAGCATATTTTGAGTAAAAATCACGGGACTCAGTATGGGAAAGTATTTGGATTGCAGTTTTTTAAAACTTTACGCTGCTGGTGCATTTTGTCCCCATGACGAAATATTGTGATAAATATCATACAGCGTAAAAATGTCTTTAAATATTGTGATATACATTTTTTCCATATCGCCCAGCTCTAGTTAGAAGGTGTTAATAATTTATTGTATTCATTATGTCATTAAGCCTGATGGCCTGTATTTGGGTTGCATAAGTTGCATGTTAGTTTCATAGCAGTTTTTGAGTAATTAATAGGAATTACTGAATAATTTATTAATATAATAATATAAACTCATATATAATAATATAAACTCATATATCTGATATATATGTTATATTTTTAATCTGTAATATTTTTATGTTAAGTGATTGTACGTTAAGGAGCTTCTATTACTGATACAGGTGTTCAGTTATGCACGCAGAACTTGTATAATGTCCAAAAAGGGAGCATCACTAGTAGACTAAGATGCTCTGAAACAGCTACACATAGGCTTAAGGCAAAAAAATGCCCAATGTTAAGCATCAGCTGGAGGCAGACTGCAATGAAATTGATCCCAAAAGAGTAGAGGTTGTAACTCCTGCAAAATGGGGCCAATATAAGAAGACATATTGCCTGGACGTCTTTAAAGTTTTGGACACACAATGTATCATAGTGATTTCCACTTCTAATTTCCAGTCACCAGAATCCTAGCTTTCTGCAGCAGCTAGGAAAAAGAAAGCTGGAAGAAATATGATCCCAGATCTCTGAGTACAGAACACTATCATGAACATAAAAAAGTCCAAACGTACTTTTAAGTGCTTTTAACATTAATGACTTTCATGTCCTTTCCCCCGTGTCAGATAAATGATTATTGCGAGACCTTTCATCGATTGGTTTAAAAAAAAGAAGTAATGACTGCACATTCAGGGAGGTCTGGAGAGAGCAATTTGACGTTGGCATGGCTACAGGAGGCCATGGCAGCAGCTCAGCAGGGCGCCATCACCCTGACTCACGTAACAGGACGTGCGTTACGGCGGCTGACCCTTCAGATTCATTTAAAACAGACGCGCCGGAGGTGCGAGTGCGTGCTAAATTGCGGTGAAATTGGACGGCTGCAGGCGAGGCCTCGTCTGATCAAAAATCTGTCTGACACTGAGCAGCCAGATAATGTAGGTGACCCAGTTTGGCTTCACTTCAGAAGAGGGATTTCACTGTGATGGCAAAAACGAGGACGATGACCCAAAAGGGAAAGGGCTAATGTGGGGAGACATGAAATGACATGAAAGAGTGACACTCATGATAAAAGCCACAAACAACTGGGGCGGCTGGAACACCTGATTACACAGGAAATCACACAAAGTGCTTAATGATCAATGCACATTAGAACTCGTCTTACTTCTAAAAACCCTGAAAACCTAAATATGCTATTAAGTCAGGACAATAAAGTGACACATAGCCTATGTGATTATCCAAGCATGGTCAAGGACTGCTCATTATAAGTAATTGCACTACAGCTGGAAACTGGAGCAACCATTCCTTTTAGGCTGAGCAGAAAATGGGAGACAATGAAGACAAAAGAAAACTTCTCTCTCTTTCTCATTAAAGGTGAAGGGGAATCGTTTTTAGTTCTTCACGGTTAGGCTGCCAAATGCTGCTTTGACCCCTTCCAAATTGCAGTTACCACTGCAAAATCAAAAGCATGCTGTAAGCTGGTATTAGTTTTTACTCACTTTTGTCTCACCGAAGAAACCAAAGACATTCTGTCCAAAGTACAGAATTTACATCTTTAATCATTACCCTATACTGTCTGTGTTTACAAAAAAGAGTAGAAATGTGATGGTTAAGAGGAGTTATTGTTTGTTAGAGATGGGCTGTGATTTCTGTATTTAATCACAATTATTGATATTATTTTCTGTAGTTAATCATACCTAATCATGTTAGTATTTATATTCATTTGTAATGACTCACATTATTTACTGTAATTAATTGTAATACATCCCATTTTTGTAGGGAATCATTAATCATTTTTGTAATCATAATTAATTAAATTCTTTCATTTTTTTGTTATTAATCATTATATATGATATGATATATGTATGTGTAATCAATCACTGTCACTGGTGTTCTACTTTGTCTGCGATCACATGTACCGTGATAAATATTGCATATCGTGAAAATGTCTTCAAATATCGGATAATATTTGTAACATATCGCCCAGTCCTACTACTTATATAGCATTGTTTAGCCAAAGGTAAAATCATTATTTACATCTGTGTCATATCTGAGTCATTTCTTGACATTAAAAACAAAAACAAAAAGCAAGTCAGATGTTTGGCCTCAGGCTCTATAATAATCTACTGCATTCTTTAAATGCAATAGCTTGCTGTAGAAATGGTATCTATGATAATATTTAAAGCAATATGTATCTCAATATTGATTGCAGACAAAATGCACCAGCAGCAGCAGATTTGAAAAACTGCTAAGCAAACATTTCCCACTTAGTGACTTTACTCAAAATCTGCTGCACATCCAATGAAACAGGAGTTATCAGACTCTTTGTAATGAAACAGGTGGGCACTGACAATATCTTTATATCTTTATGCACTGACAATATCCACGGTATGCTCAGAAAAATTCATATTCACACAATCTGATCAATTTTGCCTCCCTAGATGGATTTTACACTAAATAGCAGTTACATGCAAATTACACTAGGAAAGTAACTAGGGATGTCCCGACCAGCTTATTTTACCCCTTGACTGAATTTGAGACTCTTAATGCTGAGAATCAGCAGATACAGATTAATACTAAAGTAAAACCCTTTAATTTCAGTAACAATTTCTATAATGAGACATTCTAGACTGATTGATTTAGTTTAGTAGAGACAGTTTTATAATGTGCTTAATATCTTATAATCCAGTCCTCCCTGACCAATCAGCTTCCAGCTCCTTTAAAACACTGCAGCCAGATCACTTCCTGTAGAACAAAGACCCGGACCTGAATTGAACTGGTACATCCCATTTCCCTGGCTTTTCACTACGTTCCATGTTCTGCTCTTTTTGTGCAGCATCAGTTCTTGGACTTATTAACTGAATGAGTCCCACAGTTTACCATTTTCATTCACTCTGTGGATGGCTGGAACCTTTAGATCTCCTCTTTTGCTGTTCTTTGCTCTTTGGGAAAGAAAATCGTAAACTAGGGTCAGTTTTTATTGTTGGACAGCTTTTAGGCATGCTGACACTAGTATTTTTTAATTTGGCGGCAGCAACACGATTGGGTTAATTTTCTTCCCAAATGGGGCGTGGTTGCTCTCATCCATGTTGGAATTTGAGGGTGGAGCTTCCTTGCATTCCTTGCAGTTTTGTTAGTCTCTATTAAAGAGCATTTAGGTCTTAATCTGCAGTTCTTTTAGTATTCTTTTCTTCATTCATCTTATTCTTACACACTAAACACCGTTCTGTTATGTTCCGTTATCGTGATATATTTTGTTATCGTGATAATATATTAGTGCTTAAGATACACTGATCAGCTGCAGGTTTCATTATAGACAGTGTAATTAGACTGGTTTCATTGGATGAAGAGCAGCAGATGTTGAGTATAAATCACTGTATTCATTATGTTTTAAGTCTGTAATTACATGTCTCGTGATAAATATTGTGTATCACGATAAAAGTTTTTAAATATCATGGTATAGTATTTTTGCAATATCGTCCAGCCCTAATTTAAATACAAAGTTAAACTAAAGCAAACTTCCCTTTTTCACAATTAGTGTATTATGCTGTAAATAGAAATTACAGTAAAAGGAACAGAAACAGGCTGCATAGATTACTGGCTTCCTGTAGCTGCCAGCATCACATTCAAAACACTGGCGCTGGCCTACAAAGCCAAGAATGGACCAGCCCCTCCAGAATTGATGGCAATTGTCAATAGCTGATTAGTACCAATAGCTCTTCGAGCTTCAAGTACGGCTCGGCTTGACCTGCCATCCCTTAAGATCCATGGAAGACAAGTGTCCAGGCTTTTTTCTGTCCTGGCACCGAAGTGGTGGAACGAACTTTCCCTGGGTGTCCTAACGGTAGAGTCGCTCGCTGTCTTCAGTTGTTTTTAGAAGTATCTAAGCTTCTAAGGTATCTTTTGGATCCTAGTCTTTACAAACTAGCTATGGATATTTTCTGAGAAAACAGCGAAGCACTTTTGTAAGTCGCTCTGGATAAGAGAGTCTGCTAAATACCTTAAATGTAATTGTAGAATAGGCTTGTAAGATCAAGTGCAGGGAGTGCAAACTATCAATGGTTTATTATCAAATTCACAGGAGTTTTAGGTGTTTATGATGTAAATTGCAAATGTCATTTAATATGCAATTTATAGTACAATTAAATGCTTAATAAATCACACCTGAATAGTCCAGGGCAATGAAAGTAATTATTCTTGGCTTCTAAGGGTTCAAGTCCATTTCTTCAAAGTGCTGCTAAAACGAACCCCTACAGCTCCTGTATGGTAATTGAGTAACAGAATGAGGCTGCATTTCTCTGAACCCAGAGGGGGTGGGGAGTGCAAAATGGCATCATGGTGAAGCCTGTGACTGCCTCCATCTCCATCAGCTCAACGGAGAAACTTACAGGCAGAGACTAATTGACCACTGATTCAAGACTTGCTGCTACAGTGAGAGCACAGAGGGCGAGAGACAGAGGGAGACAGAGAGCAGCGAGCGAGCGAGAAGGCAAAGTGGATGTCAAATGTCAGGCTGGAACGAACATTGTGCATAAGAATCCTAGAGAGCTGAGGGGGGTGTACTGCAAGGGAAAGACAATGAGAAATATACAGAATGCTACACTCACATAGCATCCTCCTGTTCCACCACATCCCACATCCCAGTCCAGGGAATTGGGAAGGCCACTGAAGAACACTGAACTAAATGTCATGCTTATACTCTTTATTTTGGAGATCACTAACGCAGAGTTTATGTCAGGCTACTGAAGCAAACTGCTCCATGCACATTAGCCTTGTTATACTTTACTGAGCCTTACTGAGCCACAAATCAAGAAGACGGAAAGCAGATAAGTGGGGAGTTTTCAGTAAAATATTGAAACCACAGAAGCCTAATCCCGAAGATATGTGACCACGCCTTATTAAAAATGTCAGCCACGTAACTTAATCTTATAACTTAGTCTTAGTACGATGTTCAAGCAACACTATGTGACACTTTTACCTTAAAATATCAGCTTCATGACAGCTTTGTCATTGTCACTACAGGCTGGGAATGCTGGCTATTTAACTACGCAACTTTAGTGGAGTGCAAATTGCGTAATGCTGCGGAATTTGTGTGTTACTCTACTGCTTAAGTCCACAAGCTTCTCTCTTAAGCTGCTGGTTCTGTATCTTTTAGCTTGTCAACAAAAAGGGGCTCAAGTGTGACACTATTTGTATTTATGTCAGTGGAGAAAAAGTGAATTACACTCCATGCCTGTAGGGGGAGCCTAGAAGGGGAAACACCAATTCTTCTAAAACGTCCGCTATGTCTGAAACTGTGCTCTATTTGGTACAGTATAGTTCATTACTTTGAGGATTCAGACATTCTGTACTGGTGTCCGAAAACGTAGTGCCGAATTTTCAGTGCACTGTAACAGTCCCACAATCGTGTGCAAACAATGGACACCAAACGGACATGCAGCAACCGTAATCCACCAGGTTGTTTGGTTTGAAAATTCGCTTGCAGCATCTCTGGCGAAGAGCAACGCTCAGACTGTTTATGGACCAGTGTTTCCAGATTAGGCGGTTTTCTGCCAAATTGGGCGAATCTTATAATCAGGATTTTGATGTGCCTAATGTTGCTGAGGAGATTCAACTCCTCCATGTACTGGTTAACATGGCAGAGAGTACATAGTTCTGCAACATACCTGTACACAGTTCTGCTGTTGGAAAAAAGGAATGAGCAGTGATGCTGAACTGCTTATAAAGATAAGCAATTTTATATGTATGCATAGCCATGCGTCCTTCATTGCTTTCAAGTGTATGCTTTAGAATATGAAAAGCAAAGAACAGGAATTGATCTCTACCTCTTTATTTCTGTATATCGTAAATCACATAATTGTTGCCATGTATAAATACATAAAATGCACAAAAATGCTTTTCAGTACTTTTTTAATACTAGATAAAAAGGTACAGACAATACAGCAACATATCCAGGACTGTACTATAAGTGCAATAAGTGCAACACAAACACTGAAAAGCGAGACGGAAAGCAAAATATGAACCCTACACCATTCTCCATGTCTTCATTCACTCTAAAATGTGCACTCAACTGCCTACTTAGGGGCTCCATTTCATTGATTCTCTGTGGTTGCCGCAGTATGTCCTGGCTGTGATCCAATTTACTAAGCAAATGGCAATACTGTTAATATTTCAAGGTTCAAGCCTACATTGAGTCGTCTGCAAATGTCATGTGCAGTCACCGGCTGAGGCCAGGTGATGGAAATCAAGTGACCATGCCTTTCCTCTTGCACTTCACGAGACACGGAGGAGTTAAATCCACAGAGGCAGCCCGGTGCTCTACAGGCTCACATTATGTGCTGAGATACCCACAATATATATCATCGCTGTCCAATGAAAAACCTTTACAGGAGACGACAAAAATGTTTTGAACTTTGAATGGAAGTCAATGTAAAATTTGCAAATGTAATTTAATATGCAATTTATTATGTAATTAAATTATTAGTAAATCACACCTGAATAGTACTGGGCAATGAAAGAAATGATTCTTGGCTTCTTAGGAATTTAGAGCATTTCTATTGGTCTATTCATCCAGAAGATTTACACAGTGTGCAGAGCAGCTATATCCATTATAGGTATACGTTTATACTATATTATACTATACTATTATTATATTATATTATACTATTATACCTATTATATAGTTCAAAGTCCGTAATTGTGTGTAGTGACGTCAAGACAGAACACTTAGCTTTAAGCACTCCCGTTGAGGCCAGTTAGACTGCTAAAGTGTTGGCGAGAACAATGAAGTGGCTATTTCTAGATTTCGTTCAACTTAGATTTCATCAACTTCTGTTGTGTGGTTTGAAGAGACCATGAAGCAAGAAGCAGCTTGAGTCTGTGAGTCTAATAGAAGAAACCAGATAAGTTGCTAGTACGCACAGAACTAGCAAGATACCACTTTTCTTATCTTACAATACCGATGCTGAAATCTTGAGCGTCGGCCTGTAATTATATTCAATTTTACCTTCTGAATATCATTCAAATCATTACCTTTTAGAATGAGCTGTTGTTGATGGAAGCACTTCACTTAAAACAGGTTAACAACATCACATCACACAGTGTGAGTTAGATTTCTTACAAGATCAGATCTAATCCATTGCTCTTTGCACTTTGATGTCCGATCCAGCCTTTTCTGCTGATATCGGACCCATATAGATACACTACCTCCAGTTGCTAGTGTTGATCACACTGATCATATGTAAAGAGGCTGTTCATGATGAACAAGGCAAGAGTTCATTTGAGGAGTAACTATTTGGTTACTACTATGAAATGTGATATGCAGCATTTTAATGCTGTACAGTTCTTTAAAACTTGACAATGGACCAACGGAAATGCTTACTGGAGGTACTGTGGTTCTGCATCCAGGGCTCTTGCAGTTTGCAGGGTTAAACAGGCATGGCAGGTAAACTTTTAGCTTTGGATTAACAGTGATGAGCTCTCCACACGGCCCAGGCATGGCAGAGGCTTCACGCAGGTAATGGAATCCACCCCCGAAGTGAGGATGGAAATCAATTCCCTGACAGGCACCTGCGCTCCCAAGTGAGCCTCCATGGAGCGCTATGCACTTTCCCTTCTCTCTCTGGCTCTCGCTCTCTCACGCGCACTCTCTTTTCCATCCCTAGCTCCAGATCCTCTCTTGCACCATTTCTTTTCATCCTCCTGTGTCTCAGACCTCGTTATTTTCCCCTCCAGTATGATTTTCTTAATTTCACATTTCTGGGGTACAACTGTGCCTCCAGTCTTTTATTCCAAAGTTGTCTCTCTCTCTCTTTTTTTAATTAGTTTTAATGCACCACTTAAACACATTACTACCGTTTGCTGTATCTGGGTCTGAAAGTGAACTACTTTTCTTTCCGACTGGCTGGGTTTTTAACCCTCCCCTCCAACCCCGGTTCATGGATCTGGAGAGAAAGAGAGAATATCAGGTAAAGGAGCCCTGAAAATCCTGAGGCACTCTGACCTGCTCAATCAATGCTGCTGGGACCTCGCCTCAGTACAGCAGGGCTTCACTAGAAAAAAAAAAGTTCATCAATTATTTAAGCAGGGTGTGCTTGTCACATATACGGTCGTGGGAGAAAATGCGTGAGTGAAAAGTCAAAAATCGAGCAAGTAATGAAGTGGTAACCTACGTGTATGAGCGTTTTCCATGTAGGCTCACTCGATTCGGCTACAATTGAACCGATTAGAGATGAAAAAGCCATCAAACGGCTGCTTCGCGGTGCGTCGTTCTTTCCACCACCCGTATTTGGACAAGCCCCGCCTCCTGCGCTAGTATTGGCTGGTAGTATCTCCGTCGGGCGCTAGGATTGGCCGGTGGTTCACACTCGCGAGCGAATCGTTACGGCATGCACCACTAACCGGTCCCAGCGCAGGAGATTTAGCCAGTGATGGCGCGGAGAGGGAGGGGCTTGACGGAGAAGAGGTGGGAAAAACAAGTTCGCGTTCGCCTTCGGATCCAGCTGCTCCGAGTTACGCAGTCTATTTTAAACATCAGAGCTACACACCCTCACCTCACACTCAGCAGCTCTGGTTAAGGTATATAAGTTTAAGCACGGCGGCGTTTCATGTCCTTTTACAAAATAGGAAGCCTACTAGAAGAGAGCGTGGGTGTGAAACAGGGTAGCGGGGTTCCATTAAAGAAAGTTGGCCAAGATTATCGTCTCTGAGCTGCCGAATTGCGTTGACGCGAGGCAGCGGCGCTCCGGGGATGATAGCTACCACACCGGTTAAGTAGCCTCAGCCGAAACACTGCTACACCCAACTTCTCCTCAAGTCATTTTCTATCAGAAAACAAAGTTAAACTTCACGTGCGAGCACCGGTCAGCCGTTCAACACCCACCCACACACACACACACACACCAAAATAAATAAAAACACACACTCACGTCGAGAATGACGGAGATGCCTTTCCGTGGCTCCGGGGCGAAGAACTGCTCCTGGGCCACGGCCACCTCTCCCTCATCCTTGGCGTACTCCCGCGTCGAGATGCTTTTGTTGTCGCTCATCTTGGTGACTATCCAGCGGACGAGCCCGTCGATACCCCCGGGCTGGGCTCCGCCGCTGTTTTGGGCCGGTGCAGCCGTCGCTGTCTCGCTGTCCCGCGGCCCGCCGCCTCTGGGCTGCTCGCCGCTGTCCTGCGCGCGGAGTTTGCCTTGTTCCTTGTGGAGCAGCTTGTGGACGCCGTCCCTGCAGTAGCGCGCTGCCTGCTCACACATCCTTTTGCCTCGGCGCGTTCATGCTGCGCGCTATGGGGGCCGGTCCCTCCTCCCCTCTGACATCAGCACATGCCCAAACACATACGCCCGCGCGCGCCCGCGCGCGCCCGCGCGCACACACCTCTCCAAGGCACGCGCACTCAACCTCTGAAGCAAGCCCTGCCCTGCACACTTCGGTGCCTGGTCCTGGAACAGACCTGCTCCTTCCCAGGTACAGTGGTTTCCCTGCTCCCAGAACAGCCACGGGATCATTACCAGAGCCATTAGACTAAGCTAAGCTGAATGAAGGATATGTGACTAAACACTGACTGTTCAATCTATACATGTACAGTACTTGGAAAGCTGTGGTCAGAGCACAGGGTCAGACATGCCACGGTGCCCCAGGAGCAGCTCCCCCACAACCCTGTGATCAATATCTCAGCTCTCTTACCACTGAGCCGGCAGTTATACTTTTATTACACTAGTACAGTACGACAAAGCTATCGTTCACATATCCCAGCTTGGTAAGCAGATCCCAGGGTCATATTATGCTACAGCGCCCCTGGAACAGAATTAAGTGCCTTGCTCAAGGGCCCAACATTGGCCGCCTAGCTAATAAGGGTATTGAACCCAAAACCATGTGATTATTATCATAAAAGTATGATAAACATGCTAAATTCCTCTACTAGTGAACTGCCATTATCACACTATAATGATGTTAACTGTTGCTCTGGACTCAGTCCTGCAGAAAATAAGACAGTAAAGCTAAAGCTAAAGCTAAAAGAGCTAAATGATGTATTTGAGGTAAGTAAGATCTTTATCTTGCTGTTCTTCACTCATTATTAACAATACATGAAGCATTTTGCTAGGTTGGATTTGTTTGTTTGTTTGTCAGTGTAAACATGAGCCTACAGTTCTTGGCTTCTCCAGTCCCTGCTGCTCAGAAATGCAGAAGATTGATCCCAAAGTTCAGTTTGGTGAGATCTTTTTTTGAGAACTTGTTTACTGTAGCAGTAAAGAACACCCCAAGCCTTAGTTGGACACTGTACATCTGTCCACTATCACATCCAATAATGTGTGATTTTATTAAGCCGTATGTGAAATTACAGCTCTTCATTCATGCCAAGAACCAGCAGAGCTAAAAATCAGCCTGGACTCTAAATAGCTCCATCACTTGCGAAAACAAGTGTGTCCACTGCCGTGGCATTTGCTGTATAAGCAGGTTTCTGAAGAGTCTAATCAGTATGTCTCTAGGGACACATCTGTGACCTGAACATTACCCTGACCAAAGTGTGACCGAGAATGCAGTACTGGTGGAGAACCTCCGGCCTCGTCCAGAGGGACGAAACAGCAGCTATCTGCAGATGTGTAAAAAATTAGAGCACAAGCTCTGAAGTAGATAACTAAGAGAGGAGCTGAAATGTGTGACCTAAATATGCCAATTCAAAATACTCTAATCACACCGAGCAGACTTCAGTGTACCAGTGAACCCTGTTTTAGCATACAGAACTTATTTGAGCAGCAACTTAACAAAGGTGCTTAACGTTAGTGTAGTTCTACCCAAACCCCAATCAGATTAGACCTGGGTTTCTGGGTGTTGCTACAGATGTAGACTAGCTTATAAATGCCAATTCTCTTTAGAAACATTTCATCACTCAAGAAGCACATTCTTTGCCAACTGACTGACAGGGTTCAACCAAGGTCCATACTGGAGACACTGCAGACCCCCAGCAGACGGTTTCAGTATTACATGGCCTTGTCAGAATCTATTTTGGCCAGTGAAACAACCTTATTGGCAGGAAGTAGAGACAGCCATAAAAGAAATACTGGCAAAGTAGGTGCCGCGCCTGCTTTGAAGATACATCAGAAGATGTACTGGAGAACAAGGACATGCATTTAGTGAGTACAGTCTTGGCAGCCTTTGAGAAACCTATAATCCGGAATCTCCGAACAAGAATACGAAGGACTTTCTTTCATATTAAGAGTGAAAGCCACAGACTGAAATGTCAAAACAACCCATCTGATGTCGTTGGCTAATAACCATAATACATCTGGACCTCCATATCATGGCTTGATAATTATTCTTGGCAAATGAAAGAAATGTACTATAACCAAGCATTGAAAACACATCTCCTGTACACCTTAGCACAGTGGTTGTCAACTCGCTCAACACACAGCCCTGGAGACCCACTGATCTGCACAGTTTCGGGTGTGCTCTGCCACAAACACCCCTGATCCACCCCATGAAGGGCTTGATAATTAGAAGATGAGCTGCATGAGATGTGCTGGGTGGAGAGAATAGTTTAAACCAGCAGGTCACCAACCCTCCTCCTGGAGATCTACATCCTTGCAGAGTTCATTTCCAACCTGCATCTAACACGCTGCCCCTCCACTTAGCTAACACTGCATCTCATCTACACTCTTGAAAAGAAAGGAGCTATAAGTGCTTTCTTAAGCAATGCCATAGAACAACTACTTTTGTAAAAAGAGATGTGGGAGTGTGAAGAATGTTCATGTAGAGATTCTTGACCTATATAAGGGTTCTCTCTTTTACAAAAACGGCTCTATGGATCCAAAGGTCATTCTCCCATGGCATCGATCAAAGAACCCTTTGTGGAACCTTTCACTTTAAGACTCCAATTCCACTTACAAAGAACCTCTGAAGAAATTAATTAGCAGGGGCATGTGTGTGACAGGTCATGGTTGAAACTAGACTCAGTTAGATCTTCAGGACCAGGGTTAACTGGAGACCACTATTAAAACTATACAGGGTTTAGAGCATAGAGGTGGCAGTTCAAAAAGAGGCGGTGGTTGGCTTCCCATGGGTGCAAGGGGAAGCTACGAACGGGTGGGTTAATTGGCAGTTGGGAAGAAAAGGGACTACTCTACAGGGTTGGTTTCCTAGGACGTCAGATGAGAACAACTGGTTTAGCCCCTGACTGTGGTTGTTCTTGGCCATTCTCGACTATGGTTGTGTGACTGTACAGTTGTCAATTGTTCTTAATTATAGTTGTTCTTGACTATTGTTCTCAACTGGAGATAGGAAAAATGCCCTTCCTGAGGTTACTTGGTGTGTTATAACAGGGAAAACACTTCAGCATGCAAGGCAGTGGTACTCTGAGAATTGAGAAGTACTGGGGTAAAAACACTATGCCCCATGCACCATACATTCGCCAACCTCTGTAACATCATGAAATCTGAGATCTCCCCAATTTTCACACAGAGGAAACCTGTTACTTCCGCTATTGCAGGAGGGGTGCTTTCTCACTTGCTTTCTCACTCCTACAACACCCTCATTACCTTAGCGCCTCTATAAAGGCCTCAGATGACCTTTGCAAGTTGAAAGGCTGTTAAAAGGCTCCCCTAGTCCTGCCCTTTGCCACAGGTGATTAAGACCTCCCTGCTAAAAGAGCCCTTCATTTAATTGGCGCGTGGAACAAGCCCCCCCATACACACAGTTTGTGGTCCTATAGTGAGGCATTTAGCCCGACAGGAACGCAGTGCTGAAAATATGTCTGTATGGGAGAACGGAAGCAAAAGCCTTTTCTGCTTTTTCCTCCCCAAGCTGAGCTCGGGTAATTACGACAAGCCGTAATCTCTTGTCTTCGGCAGCGCCTGGGACGCCACCACCTGCTGTCTCAGTGCGGCTGTTACAGGCTGCTTCCCGGCTCTTTGCAGAAGCCAGCGCAGTGGTGCGCTGCAGTGCCCCTACGGAGCTAAGAAGGCCCTTAGCAGGTGGGCGGCCACACTGGTTACTGCGGCTATATAGGCTGATCAGCCCCTTGTAGGAGTGCTCAGCGAGAGGAGGGCAACTCCTTAATGCTCTGCATGGCCCCCCCATGCATAGCAAGAAAATGCTGGGCCTGTTGGCCCCTTGCTTGCTCTTTCGAAAGCCATTTTGTCCTGAATACTCTGGAAATAGCTAATGAGTGCTGGTGGACGCATGTAGAGAGCATTTCAATTCATCTCTGGCAGACACAGTCCACTCTATCAACGCTGAAGAGATTTAGAATTGCAAGTCCATTCAGACACTTAGGTCTGTTGATTACAATGTTCAGTCTACATTACATGAAAAAGCTAAAAGCAGGTATAATGCATGTGATACACTGTGCTGTAAGGGAAAGCTATTTTTCATCGACCTGGTGATGTTCTGTACTGTACCATAAGCAGGTCAACATTATCATATTGTCAACTGACCTGCTTAATGGTCGGGGCTCAAGAGGGTGTTTGAAGATGAGGGTGCAGCGAGCAAATTGCAGAAAAATTGAGAGCCAATTTAAACTATGTCCCTAAGAGGACTATTGCTTAATGTCAGGCTGCCCTTGCTTTGGCTGTGCTCACCCACTCTCTCATTAAAAGCACTCCCATAGTCCATGAAGTGTCTCGCCAGACTGAGGGGAAAAAAAAAAGAAATAAAAAAATATAAAATTTATATGCAGACCGAACATTGGAGGCATGTTACAGCAAGCACTCACCCACAGAAATGTATTAGGAACACACAGACACACACATCTCTCTTACGGAGAGCTTGTATTCTTCCATGTCATATTAGAGGTGTTATAAGGGCAGCAAGTGCACCTCCTGGTGGAGGTCAGTAGAATTCTGGAACTGGCCATGCAACCTACAGCTGTGTGAACTTCCAACCCCCCCAAAAAACAGCGTTTTTTCAGAAAATAATTTAAACACATTTAAACACATATGATTTCAAATGTAACATTTAAACACATATGGACAAATTTCTAAAGCATTTATTTCTTTTGTAAACTAAAGCCATGTGCAGCTCTCAATAAATCTGGTTTATTACAGTAAGTAGTGCAGCACATTCGTTATCTAGGTCCCCTATGAGGTCTTCTCTCTCTGAGGCTGCTCTGGGCAGATGCCCTTCAGGTAGTACACCCAAGAGAGGCTCTGTCCATGGCCTTCTGTCCGTGGACTGGAGATGGTCAGCTTCCCTGTGCATGGGGTCTTGGAGCCTGCTGGAGGGCCCTCGAAGCTCACCAGAATGTTGTGGGACTTCTTGGAGCGGATGGTGTCCACTCCCTTGACGGTGAAGGCTGGGTTGTCCACTTGGAAAGAGAAGGCAGTGGCCTGTGAAAACACGTTCTTAAAGGAGATGGAGACGTTGGAGCCGGCACGGACGGTCAGGGGTCCCTGAGCTTTGGGAGGGGTGCAGGTGCCATAGAGCGGAAACACATAGTCCCCGCCGGAACTGGAGGAAACGGTGAGCAGGCCTCGCACTTCGCCCAACTGGCTGGGCTCGAAGTACACCTCCACGGTGACATCACTGCCTGTCTGGAGGCCTGCTGCCGCTGTTATGGTCTTCTCCACAATGAAGTCGGGGCAGTCTGTCTGAAAAATGGATTTTGTAGGATTAAAGGAATAGTTTGGATAAATCAGATTTATAAATATACCCTAAATGGCAGCCATTCTGAACTGTGTCCATTCTTTTTTGTCCACTACTATAAAATAGTACATATTGTGTACATTTTATTTTTTCCTAAAGTAATATGAGATATAGTCAAATAAGATCAGATAGGCTGGTAAACCATAGCAAACATAGCAAAAGAGTGACAACGAAGTCCAAAATATAATAAAGTATTTAAAACAACAAGGACGCAGTAATGTACTGCTCTAAACGCGGCATGTACGATTCTGCTGTTTCATTCAGTGCTCCACAAAGCTGTACCTTGCAGGCGTACTCAGTCTTGACACGAGAGTAGTTGGTGAACTTGGCAGTGAGGTAGTGGCCACTGCCAAGCGGGGCTTTGAAGTAGAGGGGTTTCTCAGAAGGGGCGGGGAGGGCCCGGAGCAGCAGCTCATAATGGAAAGAACCCAGTTCACTGTTCTGTAGCGACAGCCGGGTTGTGGACTCGCCTGTACGCAGAGGCTGGTACTGCAACTTCAGGGTGTCCTGGCATAAATAAAGAGAGGGAGAAACAGAGAGATAAAGAGCATTTCAAATAACAGTCCCTTCGAACTAGGAACAACTTGCTGCCTTTATATTAAACGTTTTATCTGGCACTGATTAGGAATGAAAGCAGAGCAGTAGACATTTTGTTATCTACTTTGATCTATGTGTGATTACTCACATCTGCTTAAGCAAGATGTCTGCAAGGATCTATGCAAGCTGACAATAAAAGAAATACAAGATTTCAGTGTGTGGATAGTCTTTATTGCCCACTGTTGCTTAATTTTAAGTGGGGAGAGGAGAATAACATCCTTTTCGATCATTCCAGAAACTCATTTATTGCACACATTCCCCTGTGCTTTCCCAGCAGGCACCAGACATCAGAAAAATTGCTGAACTGGAGCTTCAAATAGTCCAGTGGACTAAGGCACCATGATCTAAGGGTTACTGGTTAGAATCCCGGGTCATACTATTTGCCATCAGCAGCCAGAGCCTGAGAGAGCACAATTGGCCTTGCTCTCTCAGGGGTTGGATGATGGCATGTTCTTCCCACATCACTCCTAGTGTGATGTCAGTCAGCACAGGCTGCAGTATAAGAGCTTTCCTCAGAGTGCGCTGGCTACCTAGCAATGCTGCAGCAGAAGTAAGTTCGAAAAGAAGTGATGGCTGGCTTTACATGTCCACGTGTCGGGGGAGACATCATGGCTTACATTCAACCAGACAACAACGGTGGCCAACTTGGTTAACTCAATTACTACAGCAGCACTGCCCCTTAACTGTTACTAGAAAAAAAACCTACTAAAAACCTTTGATGAAAGCTTTAAAAACAGGTCCTACCTTGGACAGTGCAGACACTGGGAGCTGGGACTGTACGCTGATGTCCACACTGCGACACTCAACCGAGAACACCAGGTTTGTAGGTAATGGATTGTCCACCTCCACGCATGCCGAAGTTGTCTGCCTGACGGCCGCCACCATCTCAATAGTGCTAATCACTCCAGGAGGTGTGGCCTTGAAGCTGAGGTTGTAGAACAGGTATTCACCTGTGACTTCATTCTTAAAGGTAACCTGTGAAAGGAGGAGGTGAAGTAAGTCCAGCAGTATGCTTGCTAATGTAGTTTAAAACATTTAAGTGAAAAGAGCTCCCGTTTGCATAATTCTAACTGGGGAGCTTGCTAGCATTACCAGCATTTTTCCCCATTCTTCTTAGGGTATTATATTGGTATTGATTTAAGCAGCGTTAAGCTGTAGATTTAATTGGCACAAAATGCAGGCCTAATAGGACTTGGCACTTGCTTTGGCATTGTATTGGCCCTCTTTGTAGCTGAAGAAGGAGATTTTGTAGTCCCGCTTGGCCAGCGCAGGCACGTCCACATAATCCAAGCCCTTTAGAGAAACAGTGCTGTCGGTACGTTCAGGCTTACCCATCTCCACTATAGCACGGAACCTGCACAGCAAGGGCATAGAATACATTACACATCTGTTGGTTACACTTCTATTCTCTTAATTTTTTTGGGAGCCATGCCATAGAAGAAACCCTTTTGGATCCAGAAAGAACCATTTAACCTTTTAAATTGGTAAAGAACCTTTACATCAAGTGAAGCTTCTTTAAAAGGTTCTTTAAAACCATACATCTCCTTTACAAACATGATTCTTTATTAATCCAAAAGTGGCTCTTCTATGGCCTTGTGCAATAATGAGTATTCTATTACCTCTGTGGTTTAGATAGCCAGTTCTGAACAGGGACCATCTCTGTATATGGGGTCTTACACGGTATCTCACGGCTGATAATGCCTACTGCTTTAGGTGGTTCGGCCGTGCCCTGAAGGGTGTAGAGCATGCCCGAGCCATCGGGAAAAGAGAAGAAGACAGAGCCCTAGGCCAGACACAAAATCACATGCAAATAAGAACGCAAAAATGCAGACACTTCTACTGGCTGTGGAACAATTGAGCTTGGAGTAGTATTATCATAACAATTAGCATTCAGCTTCAAAGCTCCATAGCCATGAAAACTTGTGTGCTTGCTTTATTTCAAAGCGAGCACAAAAGAGTGGTAACAGGCTGATTATCATTTAAAAGGGTTTCTTATTCCCTATACAGTTCAACTGAATTGTTCAATTACTCACTACACAAAAAACAGTGTTCCGAGACCACTGACCCCACCGACCTCACCTATGAGTCATTTTCTAAGTCTGAACTGTCTCAGTAAAGTGATGTTTTTTGGCTTTTGATGAAAAACAATGGCATAAATAAAACTTATAGGTAAGTACTTTTAAAGGGCCTTAATTATTCTTATTAGCTTAGTACAGGGCTCTTAAGTTGTGGCCCTGGAGGTCCGTTATCTGTAACAGTTCAAACACACCTGGTTGAATTCATCTGATAATTACCAGGTATGTTCAGTGTATGTTTTAGCAAGGAATCACCAAACTGAGAATTATTCCCTATACACTATATGCCCAAACGCACACTATATGTCCAAATGTTTGGGTACACCCCATCTAATGAATGCGTTCAGGTACTTTATTTATTTGCACCATTTGCTGACACAGATGCTCACACACAGCTGGTCTAGTAGAGAAGTACTGCCAATAGATTAGGAGTCTCTGGATCAAATAAACATGAACCTAATGGCGGCGACCTGCCTATTGTCAACCATTAGTTAAGGGGTATAAAGACCCCCTGCATTGAGCTGTGGAGCAGTGGAACTGGAATGATGGTGCTCCATGCAATACTTTTGGGATAGTTTGAGGAGTTGGGGATGAGGTGGGGTGGTGATCATCCAACATCCTGACATTACTAATACTCTTGTTCCTGAATGCAATCAAATTCTCAGCAAAAGCTGGAAAAAACTTTTTAATACCCTTGAGTTTGGAAGAAACAATGAATAAGCAGGTAGTCCCATATAGTGTATATAGACAAACCTTCTAATTAGTGAATTCAGCTATGTTAGGATGCACCTACTGCTGACACAGGAGTACAACTGCACACACACACACAGCTCTCATAATCTCCAAAGAGCAGCATTTCTAATGGAATGGCAGGCAAATTAGTGCCAAGCATTGACAAGAGGAGTATATAGCTCCCCCACCATATAGCTGAGAAGCAGTGGTACTGCATTCACTAGAGATAAAAGACTGTACCTTTTTGTCATTATACTTATACACTTGTACGATACACTGAAATTTCTCTTAGTGTCAGCCATGCTTTTGCACCCCTGTAGCAGAAAGGTTCTGCTCAAGGGCCCAACAATGGAGGCTTAACAAGCCCAGGTGCTGGACCTATGCATAGTGTGACAGAGCACCTTTATTTCAGAAAAAGATTCTATCTAAATATTTTAATATATAGAGTACAGTTAGATTCCCCTGGTCTAAACAACATGAAATGTTAACAATGGACAGTTGAGAAGAGATTTACCAGGTGCTTTTTGCCATCTGTGGTCATGACCATGGGCTTATAAGTGATCTCATAAGCTTTGTTCTGCTGGTAAGGCTCAACGACAAAGGAGGGTGAGGCGCTCCAGTACTCGCCCTCAAGCACTGGCTTCAGGCTCCAGCGGTGGTTCGATGGGTTGGACAGACTAAGAGACTGTGTGCACTGACTGCGCACCTGGCACATAAAGTTCACCACCTGCAAGGGAGAGAGAAAAATAAGTATAAGCAGACAGTTTTTATGTTGTGGAATTCTAATTTATTAAATCAAAGTAATTTGTAATTTATTAAGCACACATCAGGGGTACAAGCAATCTATGTAAATAAGCAAATCATTTATCACTATCAGCACCCAGGTTAATCAACTGGAAGCAAAGAGACTCACTTGATTGGCAACTGGTGGGGCGATGCAAGAGCCAGCCAAGGTGAGGTTCACAGGCTTGCCTCCCTCTATAGAGCAGCAGAGATGGTCATATCGCACATTCTGCCTCACCTCTACAGGAGCAAAAATCACCTCCAAGGGTACCTCCATTCCTGGAAATATATATCCCTCAGCTGGGCAGATACTAAAGTCTGGAGCAAAAGACTTCACATCCCACTGGAACCTGGTATGAGCACATGCAGAAGTCACCATCACTCAGTATTAAAGTGCGGGATGTAGAATATGTTTGGTCTGTAGTGGAAGAGTGAATGTGAAATGTGGGCTAATATTGCTGATGTACTTTTGCTATTATCTAACTAGTGAATCACACTGTATCCAGTATGTGTACAGAAGATGTACAAAATAAGAATAATAACCATACCATGTGGCACTCTATCTGTAGACGTTTACAGAATCAGTTATGTTATTAAATAAAGTGAAAATGTAATAACAGTCATTGGGTTCTTTCTGATAGTAGATGCATGTACTTTTACCTTGCTAGGACGGCCTAAATTGGCCATGTGGGCAGTTGTTTTACTTGTGGACAGTGGAACGGCTGATTTCTAATAGTTCTGAGATCTTTTAAAATCCCTTCTCAAACTCATTTGCATCTACAACCTTCTTTCTGAAGGAGCGCTTTCTGATTCCCATCATGGTGATATCACTTACTTCAATACTCAAGAGCAAACCAAACTAAATGTCTGAGGTTTAAATAAAGCCTCCTCCAAAATCCCCTCTAATGATGATCTAACCATCTGGAGCTAATGTGCTGCACCTGCTTCTGACTGTAAATAGCAATTATTGTGGTGGAGTTCTAACTTTTTTCTCACAAGAAATCAGCATTTATATTAATTATATTTTACAAATGATTTTTAAATATGTTAAAATATGTTTAAAAAGACAAAGGATTAATATATAATGGAGAAAACATTAGAATTACTGGGATCCTTTAAGTAAAAGCATAAAAGTTAAAGGAGAGCTGCTCTTATTCTTTCTCTGTAGCACACTCAGAACACTCAGTGTGTGTGTGTCTGTGGGTATGTTAGCATGCGTGTGTATGAACCTAGCCCCGATGTCTCCAGTGTTCTGCAGAATAATGCGGCGCGTGGCTTGGCAGCGCTGGGAGACAGCCCCAAACAGCAGATAATCTTGGTCCAGTGTGACCTCCACACCCTGGCAGCAGCCCTTCAGCACCAGCAGGGGGCACACAGTGCCCAAACACTTCAGTTGCAGCTCCTCGCTGAAGGGAGCCATGCGCTGACATGGGGTAAAGACCACTTCCACCACACATCTCCCTCCTCCACCTGGCAGGGTCACCTCCCTCTCCGGACGCAGAGACAGGACCTGGAGAACGTACAATATGTGAAGCATGTTTCCACTATAGGAACCTTTGAAGAACAAAGAACTAGATGCTATAAGCGGTTGGTATATTGTTTTTATTTATTATTTAGTAATCAAATATTGGCAGAATATCTTGTGAAGACACTGTTGATGGCTTTACTTACGTTTCTTTTAAACGGCAAGAAAGAAGAACCAACCAGTAATTGGAAAAATGTAATTCAGAACAACACAACGTCAGTCTTCACCTGCTTAATGTTTGTTGTGTTGTACATTTACCTCAGATGACATAATTGTATGCAGGAAGAAACACAAAGCGGGAACTCATGTAAATCTCATTTAGAATAGTTCTAGGACCTTTGGAGGAGCCAAAGGAGGAACTGTTTTTGCAGGGAAGCTTGACACCACACATAGTGGATAAGGACTGCTTGTGTGTCCGTGCTTGAGTCTTACCCTAGAGTCCAACAGTGTGTGTGCAGAAGGTGTGAACAGGAGAGAGAAGGTCAAGGACGAGTCACTGTTGTTGATCAAAGGAATCAGCTTCCTGCTCTTCTGGCCCACCTGGAGGGCTCCTAGTTTCACGTCCTTGTGTTTTGGATCTTCCACATCAATCTAAGAAAGCCAGAAACAGACCACAGAATGCCAAAGAGTCTGAGAGTTCATCCTTCTAGAGCATCTAGAAGTGAAGCCTTTTACAAACACGTCCGACTGTGCTGTGCATGGAGCATGGAGTTCATTCAAACCAGATCAAAGGTGTAGAAAGACATGTAGGCCATGTCATGTTTCACAATGCATCAGAGATATTCTCTTTCTCACCTTCATCTTGATTCCTTGCCCCAGGATCTCTACTACCTGCTTGGCACACTCGTTGATCTCGAAGACCACGTTTTCATGGTACCGCACTGCTTCTCGAGGGTAGAAGGTAAAAAGCACCTTCATGCTGCCACCAGGGGGAAGCACCTCAGGGGTGAAGCTCGCTTCCAGAGAAGGGGTGTTAGAGAATAAGCAGTTCACACTGTGAAAGACGAAGGATAAATATGTAATTTGCTGCAAATAATGAGCAATTCGGAGCACCAACTGTACCTTAAAACCACATTTTCTAATTCTCTACCTGATTCCTCTCTCTCCTTTATTGCTGATGAGCAGTGTGTGCGTTGCAGGCACCATTCCAGCAGAGTAGATGAAATTCATTCCGAAGTTGTACTTGAGGAAGGAGAACTCCAAGCTCGGGGCAGTAGCTGAACCCAGCAGAGAACAACAGAAAGTTGGGCCATTCTTAACCTACAGAGAAAAATCACCAAAGGCATGAACAAATGGATCCTGTTGAGAAAAACTGAAAAAAGGACATCAAAGAGAAATGTAAACCCAACAAGTAATAAAGATACACTATCTGTGTAAGGTTTATGGACACCTCTTCTAATGAATGCATTCAGAACAGGACTCACTAGAGCAGATAAACAAGAAACTATTGGCACTAATGCCAGCTGTGGGCTAGAGGAGCCTCCCAGCATTGAGCTGTGAATCAGTGGAACAGTTTTAGTACCCCTACATTTTAAAGAAACAAGCAATGAGCAGTTTTCCCAATACTTTTGTCCATATAGTGTACATTTACTATATGAGTGAGAGAAAGAGAGAGCAACTGAGGCAGGTAATCACCTTGACTGAGAAGCGCATGTCTTTGAGGACACATTTCTGCAGAGGGAAGAAGCTGAGGATGCAGCGATCCTGTCCTCCCACAGGTACCATGGCTGTTTTAGGCTCCACCTGCAGATGGCGCTGTAGTTCTGCAGGCCCTGTTAGCTCATACTGCACATCCAGGCTAAACTTCCCAGGGTTGGACACCACAAATGCACAGGTGGACGTATCACTCAACTCCACCTGTACAGAATGAACAAATCAAGAGGTAAAGAGATACACTGCATGTCCAAAGGTTTGTGGACACCATAATTACTGAATTTAGCTACATTAAGGTGCACTGCACTAATACAACAATTAACAATAGAGTATCTTGAAAGGTCAGTGGAATGTTGAATGTCATATTCCCACAGTAGAAGATCATCAGCAGACGAAAAAACTCTTCTCCTATAGCCTACCATCTTGAAGTCCACTAGATGAACTTTAGTAGGGGAGAGCTCAGTGACAGCTCCCTCTGGACCCTCATACAGGACACAGGCGTTCATGCTGTAACCCTCTGCCTTTACATTCAGGGTGAGTGGCTGAACCTTCCCTCTGACTGTTATGAGCAGATTAAACACCACTGATCCTTCCTGCGTGGGTGTGAAGGATATAACCAAGGGCACCCTGCCAGAGAAATAAGTACATATGTATTTAATGTAGTTTTCAAAAGGAAACTTTTGGTGGTAGATTTGTGGCTCCTTTAGCATTCCATTTGGTCTGACTTTAGTACTAAAAGGGTCTAAGCTGCTCACTTTTCTTTAGGGGGTATTGTCCCTTCCATGGGCTCCAACAGCAGACTGTCTCTGAGGGCCTCTGAGTGGCGTGAGACTTCCTCGATGGAAAAGCTGAAGGGCTGGTCTTCTCCATTCACCACATTCACAGTTTTACAGATTTCCTGACCTACATGTGAAAACATACAGACCTCACAATGACTTTCTGCAGAGCGTCCTGTTGCTGCTCATACAGTAACTCACATTTATAGCTATTTGTCACAAGGTTATTATTTGTACACTCTTTCTGTATGTCAAATCCTTGGGATCTACCTCCATTGACTGTGTTTTTTTTTTCTTTCATCAACTTCCACACCAAGTCTGACACCTAACAGGAATCTTACCGATAAGCAGGCTGCCCAGATTAAGGTGAGCATGATCAATGTACACAACAGGTTCATTAGCAGTGCCCACCAGCAGAAAGGGTACAGAGAGGTTATGCTCTGGGATTAGGAAGGTCCAGAAGGACTCCACCAGATCCAGCTCCTGGGCCTGAAACCTAAATGAGACCTGGAGTAGAGGATAGAGAAAGATCAATAGAGTGAAAACCAGCAGAAAGAAGACAGTTGGAAAAATGTGGTCCATTGAATATATATTCAATATTTAGCAATACAGTGAGACTCATTAACATTGAGACAATGAAGAACAGGTTAATTCTGTTGTATATTAATGAAACTTCTTAGGCAGGTTAACCTGTTGTCATTTGTCATTTTCTGTATTTAGTTCAGCTGTTGTTGTCTTTTTGTAATAATTAATGGGGCATATATATATATATATATATATATATATATATATATATATATATATATATATATGTGTGTATTTAGAACATCAGTTTTAACCTCAGCATCTCTCAGTTGTTTCTAATTTTGAGTTTCTTCTTCGACAAGGGAAATGCATAGAGAACTGGAAGGGGATATTAACTACTTTTTTTGATATTTTGGATTGCTTTCTTCCACTGAGCGAGGCTGGAGGCATTTACTTAGAAGACCTTAGAAGACAACATGTTTCGGGTATACTTCAGAATCCACTTGTGAGTCAGGTCCAGAGCAGCCACGCATCCCCAAGCCAGGGTGTTTCAGAACGTTTGCAGCCTTTCTACTCTACACTCACTCTGACCAATGTTTCTGATCTGACTGATCTACTTTTCTTTTCTGTTCGTAAAAAAACTCCATCTGGCTTTCCACTTTTAATGTTGATTAAAAGCACACATCCTCCAGTGTAGATTTTATGTTTGTCTTCTGTGTCATCTGTGAATAGTGATTTGAGATTCTCGCTCTCTCCAGCTCTGCAGTTTAGTTGGCTGTTATTTAGGGTTTTCCCCTTAAAAACTCCCATGCTTTTCTGTTCCAGCAGAGTCTTTCTTTTTCAAACCAATGCATACTGATGTTTTGTGAGCCACCTTCTTTAAATACCACTAAAGATTTTCTACTGGGTTCAAGTGAGGCGACTGTGATGGCCACTCCAGAATCTTCCAGGACTTTTTCTGAAACTAAGCCTGGGTGGACTTTGAGGCTTGGGATCATTGTCTTGTTTGGAAGGTCCAATAATGCCCAAGCTCCAGCTTTCTCACAGCAGGCATGATGCTTTTTTCTAGGATTTCCTGATACTTGATCAAACTGTTTTTGCAATGCCCATTTGCTCTGCAGTGTTTTTAACTTTAATCTTATCTTCAAAATGTCTTGTTTTCAACTACTGGAATCCTAACTCCTAAACCAACTCCACTAGCTACATTCAATCTAACACATTTGCACATTTTTTATGTAAATATACACAATTATGGGAACATTTACAAACATGTGGTTCATTTGGGCCAATACTTCCAATGTGCTAAAGGGAGGGACTAATGCACACACACACATGTAATGAAAAGCAGATAACCTTATACTACTTCACTGTCTCAATATTTATGTTTCTACATACCCATACCTCCATTTTCTTGCCAGGCTGAATGGTGTTCTTTGGTGTGAGGCAGGTAAAGGGTTTAGCCTCTGAATCTTCACATCTCCATAAGAACGAGTATGGCTTGCTGGTGGGATTCACAATACTGAACTCTCTGCATTTAGAATTAAACCCACAGTTACTATCACTGAGCAGCAATTACCATAAATTAGATTTATTTACAGTTGCACCTAAAATTATTCAACCCCTATTGCAAATTATGTTTATTAGCCAAATTTACAAACTTAATCTGTTTGCAATAAATCAATCAAACAAAACCTATTTAAATAGCTTAACTAATATAACAAGTGCTTTCTCCATCACCTTTTTGCTGTTAAGACCTGATGCAAACATGATGCATAGCCAGACACCAGCTTCTGGCAGTCATATCCTATTCCTCATGGGCCAATAGTTCACTAATATTTTTGCGTTTGTGTGCTGCAGCTACCTTCTTCAAATACCACTAGAGTTTTCTTTATGGGGTTCACGTGAGGCGACTGTGATGGCTTCTCCAGAATCTTCCAGGACTTCTTCTGAAACTAAGCCTGAGTGGACTTTGAGGCATGCTTGGAACCATTGTCTTGTTGGGAGGTCCAATGATGCCCAAGCTTCAGCTTCCTCACAGCAGGCATGATGCTTTTTCCTAGGCTTTCCTGATACTTGATCAAATTAATTTGCGGGTTTCCAGTGCCAGAGGAAGAAAATCAGCTCAGAGCATCACTAATCCACAGTCAAGCATCATTGTAGGCAGGGTGCTTCTTTCAGTGTATGCTTCATTCTTCCTCCTCCAGACATAACCAAAAAGATTTGAAACTGCACTTTTCTTTAAAGGGGGCATGTTGTGTTGAATATGAAGAAAGCACTTGTTAGATAGGTATGTTGAGCTATTTTAATAGTTTTTTTATTGGTTTATCACTAGCAGCTGAAACTTTGTACATTTTACTAATAAACATAACTCACAATAAGAGTTGAATAATTTTGAGTGGAACTGTAATTGAATTCTTACCTGCAGATAACTGTTTTGACCCCTGCGGATATAAACTCTATTACTTTAGTGTTGGGGTCCAGGACAGCCCTGGATAAGGCTCCGTTGGGAACACTGAGCTCAATGTTGCGTCTGTTGCCACTAAGGTAATCAGAATCTTTCAGATGGAAGTGGCAGTAAGGCAGCAAGCTGCGACCTCTCACTGCCATCACGGGACCTTGCTCATCCTTCAAATTGGGGATACTGGCAACACAAGTCAATTTAGAGTGTTACATGTAAGGTAATATCATAGTCTCTGTCACAAATGACAAGAATAAATTACACAAAAGTAATGAAACAGCTAAGTGAGGGATAATGCGGACTGCAGATCTTACATACATAATGCAAATAAGCCTGTGCTAACTTCTATTCATTAATAGCAGTGGGGTCATTATTGAGCAAGATGTTCTTTCGGAGCCTAAATAAATATTTAAAAAGGTAGAAATATTTGTTTAATGTACAGCCTTATCCTAAAGTTTAAGCACCCATTCTGTTGATTTGTTGCTAAAGTGAGAATATGTAGAATATGGTATTTCTAAGCAATTGTAAAATATAGTTTGTTGCATTTCCCAAATTGAATGTATTAGAAAACATATAATATTAAAATACAACATATTACAGTACTATGGTACTAAAATTGTACATCCATAGCTGAAATATTTGTTAGCCATGTGGTTCAGTTTGCTTCACACACCTGCAGTGCAGCCTGGCCTCATACTCTGCTACTTCCAGCGGGGAAAAGCGAATGTGGAAGGTCTGGCTAACCCCAGGCTGAATAATTCCCACACTGGGCTCCACACTGAAGGGGGGTAGCTCTGGGTTTCCCAGCAGAAGAGTTGACACGCTCGCCAGAGAGCTGGCTGGCCGTAGCCCAGTCTGACTGCCCTGAGCAGAGCGAGGGGTCATGTCTATAAACAGAAAGCAGAAAAAACGGCAACTCTAGCAAGATCATTTCTTCAGTTATAACATAGATGACACTTCTGAGCCATTATGAATATGAAAATCTTATGGCATAGGAGGAACAGAAGTGGTGAATTTAGCTCTTGAGCAAACACAAATTGATTTCTGTTCTACTGCACACTGAAAGCTTACCTCCATGATTAAAGCACTGGGTCTTCCCAAAGGTTTCCAATATCACCTGCCAGGAATACTCCAGCTTCACAGTGCCTTTGTTGGCCATCTGCATCCTGCATTCATTATATTAATTTGGTCACATTCGAGTATTAAGGGAATGCCTTAATAAAAAATTATATATTAAATTATAACACAGCTAATGACTGAGACAACAAACAAGTTTAATCACAATACATACTGGAAGACTCTCGTCTGGTAGAGCATGGTATCTTTGAATTGGATGGGCTCAGCACGACACTCGAATTTGGCATAATCACATGTGGCACTGACCCTCAGATCTAGCTCTCTAGAGGAGTTCTCCACCACCAAGTAGTCGGGTTCTGGATCAGTCTCCACCACCTGACGACAGAACACAACAACTGTTAGATTTCCTATGCTATAAAAGATATGACTGCTGCTGACCTCCAAAATGCTCAGCATTTAAAAGCTCTGATATAATACATAGAACAGATGGAAAGTAATTACTGTTGTTAAAATATATCCTTTTTCATTTAAATTGGTCTAAAGAACCTGTCAAATAATAGGAGTTCCTAACTCTCTGACTAGGCATTCTCTAAGCAGCTAACTGAGGATCTACAAACAAAATTAATTGATGCCTACAAAGCAGCGGAAAGCTATAAAAAGACATCAACATAATTTCCACTCTCAAAAATAATAAGTGGCTTTTCTCAGGAAAGCCCTCAGATTGAAATGTTCATATGCTGGCCTGGAAGGTGTATCTGACATACAAGAGGTGGTGGACTATTCTACTGTGCAGCATTGCTTTCACAAACATCACTTGAGTGGAGTCATCAGAAAGAAAGCTTCCCAAAAAAGAGGCTAGTTTCTACAACAGGATTATAATCCAAAACAAAATCTCAAAACGTACTTGAACAACTTTAAAAATCGCAAGCTGAATCTTGAACATAAATGAAATACAATTGATAGATCTTAGACTCCGTTTACACCTGGTCACTTCATGTGACCAGTATTTGGATTGTATCCTTATAAGATTTTAGCCACATGCATTTACACTTGGTAGTCAGACTGAAATCCAAATGCGGTGTGGGGCAAAATAAGCAAATTCCCTTATTGTGCAGGTATTACTACTGGTGTTTCAGTTGTACTGGGAGGAGTTATGGTTGGTATGCTTCTTGGAGAGGCAGATACATTTATACTGCTGTTGTGTCGCTCAAAACATCTCAGACCACCTCCTGTGGTTTGAGAGATCGAATCAGTATCTGTTGTAAATGCATCTTGGGTGATTTGTACTTGCATTCTTATGTGGCTTGGACTATCCAGATACAACCCTGATTCTCAAGATGGATGAAGCGACCATTTGTAAATAGGGTCTTAAAAACACTGAGGATGCCAGAAAACCCAAGAATATCACAGGACAAGAAGCATTTTTGCAAGATTGCAAGACTCTTAGCTGACTAGAAAAAAGCATTGCTGTAATATCTGCCTAAAATTCCTAAAACTTAAACGAACTTAATAGGGAATTCATTATGATATTATTATTTTTGACCCAGCTGAGTCATCACTTCCATCTCACCTTTTTTTTGGCTGGCTGCTGGAGCGAGGCCTGCTTATCAGCATTCACCCACTTGACAGTGCGACGACGATCATCCCAATCTGGCACTTGGTCCACAGGCTGCTGAAAGGTTATCCGGCAGAGTTTACACTTGACAGCCTGTGCGCTCAGCACAATGGGCTGCTCTGAGCTAAGGCTCACTGTAACCTCTTTGCTGCAGCCAGCATGGAGGTGGCCTATCCGGGGTGAGAAGCGCAGCTGCGGGCCATCAGGAGGCCACTCAAAACGGAGAACTTCCACGTTGCTGTGGTTGCGCATGGTAAAAGTGTCATTGTAGAGGCAGCCCACATGGCAGTCTCCAAAGTAAAGGAGGTTGGACCTGTCTGTGGAAGCTGCTTGATAAAGAAAGGGCAACAATAATGGGGAAGTGACTTTTGCTTGTCTTTATTTAGAGGCATTCTGAGCTTTAACGAGTCTCTCTGGTCTCCCATGTCAAATTTAGAATTGTACAATTCTTTTGCATTTGAGTAGAGACTTTTTCTTTCACATTTATGTTGCCATATAATTCTTTTTTAACTAAACCTTTCCTATTCATTTCCTTAAACCCAAATTCTAACGATGAACGCAAGCTAGTAGATTATTTACAATTCTGCTAAACTGTTTCTATTTGCCTTAATTAAAGAAAGTGTTTTACCTTTTTTTAATAAACATTCAGTGCAAAACAATGTAGGTTCTGTTCAGCTGGAAAACATGAGGAGTGAATTCACCTTCAGTGCTGTCCTGGTCCTGAGGAACCTTCTTGTTGATATTGTCTAAAGAGATGATGTCATGGAAGCCCTCGCCCAGCAGCTGGACCAGTGTCTCTTCATATTGGTTGTCTTGTACCACTAGCCGCATGTTGGCCTCAAAACTCTGAGCCACCTCAGGGCGAAACAGCACCTCAAACTCTGCCTGCTGGCCAGCTAATAGGGTCAAGTTGGCCACATATGCCATCTGCTTCACTGAAAAGGAGCATAAGTGACAAATTAAGAGAAAAACTTGAATAGTCTTGGTAAGGTGCGAGGAGAGCTTTAGTGTGCTTTGGCTTGGATTCCACAAGTCTCTGGGACTGTATTGGAATCATGAAGCACCATTCTTCTAGAAGATATTTCCACAATTTCTGTTTTGATGAGGGTGGCAGAGAACGTAAACTAGCACCTCAGTCCACCAAAGTAAGAGAACCCTTTGGAAGTATCTAAATTTCTGCATTAATTACTATAAAAATGTGGTTCGATCACTGTCAATTGACAATTATGGACAAACACGATCTAACTAAACTAGTAGCTAAAATAGCAGACAAACAGTTGCATCATTTATTTTATAGAGTAAACTGAGTAAACATCCACAGTGACGACTAGAAAAAGTAAGTCTAAAAGGTCAATTGGGTCTGCTCAGCATATACTGAATTAACATGCCACTGATAATGTGTACCCCTATGATCATTTCTATTGCTTCTTTAGTAAAATTCATTTAAAGAGTTGATCTTTAAGGTAGACAAGCGCTCATTCCACTGATTAAATGACTGTTATAGTGAATCATAGAGGACTTAAGGACAGTATTTTACACTGGCTCTCAAAGGTGAAAAAATGAGTCCGGTTGGAGAGCCCAGAAAATGAGTTTGTTGTTGTGATCTGTTTCTTTTTATTAAAAACAGTACATATTCAGCTATTCATATCATTCACTCATGTCTGGGCTCTGATCGTGAGTCTTTACACAGTCACAGTCTCTACTAACATGAATAGGAATATTGTGTGAATCATGTTTGAGTTGTCCAAATGTACCCAAACATCTCACCTGTATCATTGACACTGCCTACATGTGTGGAGGAGATGTGGCTGCATGTTGTGTTTGGTGCAGTCGTAAGTCCAAACACTCCCATCTTGTCAAGTAGATCAATGCAAAGCTGTAAGAGTTATGAAGATGTATCAATCAGGTGTTATATCTGAGCCCTACTGGCCACAATGTCAGCCTTTTAATAATGATGTAATTTGTCTTACTCGTGCAGGTACACTGCTGACATTCTTGATGACCAGCGGAAGGGTCTGTCCCCTGCCAACCAGCAGTCGTTTGAACTGCAGCACTGGCTGTCCCTGGCTAGTCCTCTGGGCTGGTTTCACAACAGTGATGCACGGCAAATTGCCTTCCCCAACTAAATCAAACACCAGTGCTTTGCTCTTGCCCATTGGGGACACACTAATAAAGACAAGACCAAAGATGTCAGATTTCAGATTAGGAAGAGCAAATATTTCAATGTCAAAATGTCTTACACATAGATGTTAGATGCAAATCCTCTACATACCCGCTTGCCCCCTCCAGAGTTGCTTCAAACACTCCGAGGTAGGTCTGCATGGTTGGAGGGGAAAAAGTGATTGTGGCGAAGGCGTGTGAATGGCTGGGGATACTCATCCGTGTACGGCTTAGCTCAAACACCTCGGCGCGGCGCTCTGACATCTGAAACAGCCAGACAGTAAGTAAATATAATCAAACTCACTAAATATTTATTCTCTAATATTAGTAGCCAAAAATGCAACAGCACCCACCTTGGAGAACACAGACCTGACCTGCAGACTAAGCTCACACAGCACTTTGCCAGGGTTGGTGAGGCGGAAGCGGGCTTTGGCTGACTGGCCCACCAGTACATTGTTGAAGAAAAACTTGTTCTCGTCTTGGATGTAGATGCCCGTGGCATCTTGATACTGCTCACAGTGTAACATGTTACTGTTCTTACACAACCAGTGCTCCTCAAAGATAGAAGCAATGTCCTTGGCAATGTCTACACAAAGGGAGAGGGGAAGAAATATAAAATATGACCACAATTCTATCTATCATTAAATTTGAAATTTGAAATTGTATTTCACACACAACAGACATTTACACTGCCAGTCAATGATTTGCACTTCCACATTTTGTAGTAGTCCGTTGGCAGTGTTGCATGGCATGGCAGGCCTGCTTTTCTTGTTTTGTCAAACCTGCAGCTCTCTCTTTTCACAGTTGAAACAGAGACTTGGTCCAGTGTTAAGCTTTACTACAAGGTGTTGTCACGTTAGCCGCCTATCACACAATGATGCTGTTATGGATTTGAGTCTGTCATAACTCTTCCTGTACCAGACCCCTTCCCAAAAGCTAATAAATGTCTGCTGTATTTCACCAGTATTGCTCTCCTCTCAATATAGAATGGGCATTCTTAAAAGTGGGTCAGATTCACGTCTGCACCCCCCTGACCAACCTGGAGAGCTAAAGCTAGGGCCAGAGCCAAAACTGGAGCGCTTGCCTCGATTTAACGACTGGGTGCCCACCCGAACCCCACCCTACCTCCACAACGCGTAGACAGCCACCAAAGTGGAGTGGGAAGGACAATGGGAAGGACAATGGGGCATGTGGGGCTTGTATCTGCACATGGACTTTTAACTTGGTTGCAGATATCAAAACCTGTTCGCAATTCAAGATCATGTAGGATAGTAAAAAACGAAACTTCTCTGTCTCAGGCTCTGTGCGTAGTCATGGTAACGTAAACGAATTTTGATGACCAGAGATAGAGGGCTTTCAGTCACATACATTTATTAGCTAGGATATTAAGACCACACCCAGACCGTTTACAGAGATGTCTAATGATTGCACTTTTCAGTGCAGTTTTGGAGGAGTGTTTTATCATATTTATGCTTTGTGTTTTCCATTTAAACTTTGCTGAAGGCTTCACTTAACACCCAAGTTTAGTATTATTCAAAAAAATTCAATATATCAAAATGTGTTTCCAGGGGCTTAGAGCGTTATAATGGTCTCCCTGTCTCCCTTTGTTATGTGTCTTTTTCAAGACATTATGATAGCTAGCCGAACGTGCAGTGTTGTCTAAATATTGTGGTAGACAGTGCAGTCACACACTGTCTGTTTCAACACTGCTTTCATACAGATTATATATGTCTGTAAACTGTAAATTGTTTCCGTCCATTCCCAAAGCTTAATTTACTGCTATTCAATTCCATTTATTTAATTAACATTATTTTTTATTTTTCTTTAGGTCATATTTTTCATCAGAAGCCCTTGTTTTTACTTGTTTACCTTTGTACCATGTGAGGTCATTGGATGTTATACAATTTCAGGTTTTATTACCTGGACTTGAACTGCTGTTAATAAAATGTCAATTCTGGAAAAATTGGGGTCGTTCAAAAATCTTTGACCGATAGTGTAATGCTCCCATAATTTGCTGTGTGAAAATGTTATTACCTACTCTTGTGCATTTTATGGAAAGAATAGCAAAATCAGCATTTCAGCATGTTTGTGTTCCTAGATAAAGTATGAAATTGAAAAGTACTCAAGTGTTAAATGTGGCTGTCCTATACTCAGGCGAGAATATTACACAATGGAACATTAGCAGAGAATTGTGATGGCTCAGCAGGAGAGGTTAATGGTGTAAGTATTACATATTCATATCCAGTGCCACAAACCTGGCACGCAGACTTCTGCCATCAGACTGTAAGGAATTCCTCCTGGGCTGTCAGAAGGGTCACGGTCAGTTATTTCCACAGCCAGGCACTCTTCCCAAAAGCCTGCCTGCTCTGCCACACAGTCCACGGTGACCACTTGCTGGCCATGGGGGGGCAAGATGCCGAAGCATGGAGACAAGGAAAACACCCCCATAGTCATGCGGGTCTGCAAGCATTACAAAGATAAAAGGGTGAAATATATTATAGACCACATATATTATATGGACTAAAGTATTGGGACACCTGTTCTTTCATTGTTTCTTCCAAAATCAAAAATATACTTTGTACCACTCTAGTACCACACCAAGGCAATGTGCATGGTGCCAACATGTTCATGTTTATCTGCTCCAGAGAGTCCTATTCCATTGGCAGTACTTCTCTACAGGAACTAGACAAGCTGTGTGTGCATTTGCACATCTGGGTCAGCAATAAAGTAGCTGAATGCATTCATTAAAAGACGTGTTCACAAATATTTAGACATAAACTGTATGTTTTCCATTACATTTGTCAAAGCATTCTACCTGTGTGGGCACAGTAGTGTCTTTCTGGATAGACTCAGACCGCCGTAGTTTGGTAGCAGTAAAAGGCTTTGCAGATGGACTCTCTCGTGAAGCCTTCTTCCCCATACTATGAGAAATGAGACTTTTAAAAAGAGAGGAGAGGAGAGAGGAGAGAGGAAATACATCTTCACAAGATATTGACAAGCAATGTCCAATATTCATACCCTTTTCTCTGTGCAGGAAGTGGGAGATTATTAGACGTTCTGGAGATTGTGAAACGGATCTCAAAGTCGCCCCGGTTCTCCACAGTTAGAGTCCGCGTCTTGCGAGAGCCGTAGACCCGAGCACCGAAGTTGATGTTGTTTGGAGGGACGATGCAGTACTTAGAGAACAAACACTGTGCAGACACTTTAATGGGTATGGTGGTGATGATTTCCCCACCCTTCACTACATTTGGCTCAATCACCTGTAACAAAGGACAGTCAACAATTAGGCACCTACAGTAGGTACAGTAAGTCTAAAATAATAATAGTGACTGGTCAGATGTAGTATGTAGATTGAAGATTGATTTGAAGATATGGAGAGACCTGGCACTTTAAGATTGGCTGATCTTTGATCGACACCTCCCCATTGTGGCAGAAGACGAACTGGACAGAGGTGGGTCGGTCAGTGGGGAACAGGGAGCCTCTTTGGGGCGTGACAGTGAAGATGGAGTTAAGGTTGGGCATTCCAGACTCTGTGGGCTCCAGCATGAACCTGCAACCATGGACGTCCAGCAACATCATCTCACATTATAGCTATTCTCAGTGAATCCTCTCCTCAATAAGAATAGTTGTGGGTTCTGCTCACTGTTTTACTGTGTATGTGTGTGTTCACTGCACCGATGGTTAAAAGGCATAGGTCAAAGTAGGCCATGCGTTTTAGAGTGTTTGCACACTTGCCTTGAGAATGTTTCTGGCCTAACACTGGCCTAACACACACAAGGTATGTTTAGCTTCAATGTTCTTATAGGATCTGTGGTGTTTTGGAATTGGTTTTCTTTCAAAGGGACTGAGAACTTTGTTAAGATACATGGCATTATGGAGGTTATGAATATAATCTGAATGTGAACGTACATGTAGGCTATTTCATATTTGCCTTTGTTTTTCAGATTAACCGATATCTTCACTTCATCTCCTACTTTGATTAATCCGAAGTCCAGACCACCATCCGCACCTGAAAAATATTGTGCAAAAATAAAAATTAACTGTGATTTATGGACAGATAAAGATGTTCAGTACATTTGGCACACCTATGGGCTGCTGTCCGAAGTCTCACATTATACCTACCTTTGGGATAGGTGATGTCCAGAGCAACATCATACGCCTCTGCTATAATCTGGATGTTTTCTGTATGGACCACACCAAGAATATTCTCCACATCTGACACCTGACCAAAACAAAGACACACTTTTTTAGACATTCAAGCACAGGCCAACAGCAAGCACTGATGCTCTGACATTTCTTTTTAAACCGTAAACAAAGGTCATTTACCTTCAGTTGTATCAATACTACTATAATCACTAATGCATTTTTTGAGATGGAACAATTATGAACTATGCTAATGTTTAAGCCATTCTTTGGTTTATTTTACCTCAAGATGTATGGATTTTTTTAAACTTATGGGTTTCATGGCTCGGAAGTACATGAGAATTGAGAATTCAGACTGAGGCATGATGACGCCATGGTCTTGTGACACACTGAATTCATCCCCCAGCAGCTCCAGTCCACTTAGTTTCCAGGCCACTGGCAGAGTGGTGGGATTCCGCAGGCACAGACTCCGTGTTTCCCTTCTGGAGAAACACAACCACAGAAGCGTGCAGCACTGCATCAATGTGACCTTCACTATTTACCTTATTCTGCCATTCTGCTCTACTGTTGCACCGGAAGTTCTGACACATAATAAACAAAGAGGCCCCCAACTAGGGTTATTGAATAACACATTATAAACATTATAAACTATTAGAAATTATGATTATATTTTAATCTTGCCCTCTTTTATGCTATAAAAGAATAAGTAAATATTATAGATTATAAAACACATAAAACACTTAAATTTAAAACATTTGGCAGATTATCCTCTACATCTGATTATTTTAATCATGTTACAGAGGTGGGTGAATATAGTGTTAGTAGTCTTGCCCAAGGGCCCTTGTTGGTATAGAGCTTTGCTATGTCCACCTTGCTCAGGAGGAGAGCTGATGCTCAGTCTCCTGCATAGAGGGTAGCACTGTTACCCAATACACTATACCAAATAACCAACATATTAAAATCAATATGGCTTCAGAGGACCACTAATATGTGCCATAGTGGTATAATGGTATAACTGTAATGGCCCACACCTGTGCAGGAGAATCTTGTCAAAGTGAAGCTGCTTGCGCTCCATCTCCAGCTCAGGCCGGACTCCTCTGCAGATGAAACGGAAGACTGCAGGATCTGGGTTGTCCTTAATACAGCACACCACACTGTCCTCTATGAGCCCTGGGGTGGTGGGGTACGCCCATACTCCAAGCTCCTGCGAAAACCACACGGGTCTTAGAGATGCTTCCTTCACAGAACAACACCATAGACTTAGCATGATGTTTTTCTCCATATAGGATAACTTTGGTGATTTAAAGTTATATCAACCATACCTTTTTCTCATTGGGCTTGAGGACCATACTTGGTGGGTCCAGGAAGAATGTGGTGGCTTTGGTGTCTTGCTGGAAGCAGAAATGAACCTCTGCCTCCATTGGGGAGTTGTTGTGGATTACTAATCTCTCTGTATTTTCTGGGTACTTCTTCTCCTTGTATCTACATAAAGTAAGCAGCTGCCTTATTATTTTATTATGGATTGCCTACTACCTATGAAAGGCATTTGAGAGCGCAGTCTAAACACAGTCGCAATTATTGCGTTGGTTTGATCACAGAACAGAATAGTTATTTAAGCATTTGGTACCAAATTCTAGAGAAGACTTAAAATTGTCAGGCAATTAATTAGTATACAGGACAAAATATGTAGATGCAACATAATTCAGATTTTAAACAGATTGTTGGTGTGAACAGTGAGGCAGCACTTGTACCTGTCTCTGGTCTTCCCACAGAGCACCGGGCCAAAATCATACAAGCCTGAGCGGGTGATGTACGTCTTTTGCAAGCCATCCTCAGGCTGCAAGACCTTCTTACAGTGAGCGAACACTGTCCTGTCAAATACACAAACACACATACAGTCCCCTAACATGAACTGTAGTCCCAATCGTACTGCCTGTTCTTCAGATCTGCAGGTGTTACTCACTTATGATCTTTGCTGATTGTTGGGTAGGCGCAGATGCCTCTGAGGCAGAGCTGATAGCAGCGCTTAGTCCCCATCACCTCAAAGCTGAGTGTTTGATTAAACACACCCTTTTCAGTTGAGTTGAACCAAATCCTTAAAGTCACTTCTCCATTTGCCGGCACCACCCAACGGAAATCAGTGAGCCTTCAGGCGACCCACAGTGATACCCCAGCAGCAGACAACCAGCAACGAAGATGAAAAACTGTTATTAGCTTTTCTCAATGATGTATTTGCATTGGAAAGCATGGCTATGGTTGAGTGTGTGTGTTGTATGTTGTGTGTGTGTTAATTCCCTTTCCCTATGTGAAGGATTTTTTCTCATACTGCAACCTACCTCTGTTTCTCTTTCATAACTGACTGGCTGTCCACAGTCATGGACTGGTCACTTTTAGGTATGTGCTGGATTGTGTTGAGTGGTGCAGAGTGAACTTCTGCACTCTTGCCTCCTTTCTTGGCTGCGGATCGCCTCTTCTCTTTCATGTTTTCTTTAGATGGCTCCTCCTTTAGAAGAACCTTCTTCCCTTTTCCTCTGGTTGGAGATGCCACCTCCTCCTGGCAAGCCAATAAAAAAACGGTTATTTTGCTGATTCGCTTATGAACTGGCTTTACTGAAGACAGAGATGAACTTCTTTAGGGAAATCACATTGCACCCATACCTTGGCAATCACACTGGGACTCTGGGCCTCCAAGTCTGTCTTCTTCTTCACCTGAGCCAGGTCCTCCAGAGAAGAGGGCACCAAGAGGGCAAAACAGCTTAGCTGTGGGCTGAGCTCTGATCTCCTTTTAGGGTATGGGACCACTGAGAACAGCATGGGAGGAGGGATGGGTGGGCCACTAGGTCCAAGCCCCAAGCCATCCAAAACCTGTGATGTTGGTGAGCAAGGAAAAGGTCTGCTTTAGGATGTACATCAGGTAAGTGCATATTTCATTCTTCAGGCTTGGTTTTGGCCTTATTTGGTTATGTTTGTTCATGGTCATTAACAGACACACAAAGTGCATTCTTTTTTTGGGTTGAAAACTAATAGCTCTTTCATGTTAAAAGCCAGCATAGGAACTGGCAAAGTAGTAAGCTTATTAAGGAAGCACCAAGTAAATATTGCACTACCTCTTCTAAGGATGGCAGCTTCAGGCTGCTGAGAAGTTTGGTTTCGCTTAGCAGCTCCTTCTCACTCATAGAGATGCAGATTCGGGGAATGACCTCAAGTGCCAGCTCCCTTTCTGAAGCCTCTGTGTCATCAAACATTGAGTGTGCCTGGTTGGGTGGTGGTGACAGAAGCTCAGCTTTTGCTTTCTCCTTCTCTTGTCGCTCCCGGTTCACTTTCTCTTTTTCCCGCTCCTTCTTGGTCTTCTTACCAGAGGGCACCTGACGCTCAGTGACCTCCTCGTTCTCCTGTGGCTGCTCCTCAGTGGACAGTGATTGAAGGAGGAGACCCTGGGCCCGGTCCCAGTACTGCAGCACATGCTGGATCTGCAGTTGGCTCTGCTCATACAGGGAGAAGCGGAAGAGCAGCTGCCTGTCGGCCTCACTGGTCTGTTAACATTAGATCACATAGTGGAATTACTGCCTTATTTAGGAAAAATATGTAACGATACACTGGCCTCATGATTGATTGATTCAATTTAATTTGATTCACAATACTGGGTGGATGATTCAATATTGTGATATTAATATTTTAACAAGGAAAATTGATGACTGCATTTAACTGCATATTCTACTAATGAGACTAGAGCTGGGAGGCTGGAGGGATGTGGTGTATGACATCATTGTGCAGGACTGGGCTGTTGATTGTTGCTGGTTGTTGCTGCTGGGACAAGAAATCTCAGCATAACTGACGGAGATGGGAGTGGCTACTCAATTCTCCGAAAAACATGATGATAACTAAATATATAACCCACTTATAGTAATAATGAAATTGTAGTTTCAAAATTAGCTACATGTTAATAACACATATGTAGGCTATATGCTAAACTACACAATTGCCTAAAGATGTCAGCAGCTTCAGGCCTCTGAGGAGTCCTTTGGTTGGACCATTGGATTTGACGGAGGATTGCCACAGACAACCCGATATATCTGTGCACGTCGAAAGTAAACGCCTCCTTAAGCACCCCCATACTTTAAAAAAAGCTGCGGAAAACACATTTTCCACAGGGTATGACAAAAAATTTACCCGCATGTCGATTTGCACGGTAATAACATAACCTGAGGTTGCATTTCCTTAAGTATCCGTCACAGGCTACCAATCATTTGCATGAAAAATTTGAAGTTAGAGCTCAGTGAAGGCAACATTGCTACATTAATGGCAATTGTTAGTCAGGACAGAAAAGAGGCAACATTTAGTATTATCTGGTTAGTGCTAAAGGTTCTCAAAAAACACCTCAATATAAAAAAGTATGGACTTAGCATGTCATTAACTTCGGCTTAAACTGACCAGCTCTCCCTCCAGATCGTCCAGTGGCAGTGGAGAATCCTCAAAGCCAGCTAGCTTGATTCTGTCTTTCTTCTTGTTTCCTTCCTCGTCAAGCTCTCTAGCGGTCTCCAGAGGTGGTGACTCTCTACTGTCTTTTCCATCCACGCAGGACATCTTCCTGCCCTCTTTAGGGTGCTGCTCCAGTTTGGATTCAGGGCGCTGCACAAAAGCTGACTGTGGAAAGATTAGATTAATGGACAGAGATTATAGAGCTGCCTTTCAAGCAGGAGCACTCTTGTATGTTTGTCATAAGCTGCGGTTCTAACCTGTTTCCCTCCCAGCTGGCTTCTCTTTCCTGATAAGTCTTCTTTAAGGGGCTCCTTTTTTCCTTTCTTGATCTTTTTCTTCATCTCCTCCTCCTCTCGCAGTCTCTCTAATTCCTCCTGCTGCTTCCTTGCCTCCTGCTCCAACCGCTCCTGCTCCCTATAACAAAACCACAATTCAATTTAAGCAGTTCCTATTACTTCTCACTTACAGCCAGGGATGGATAATGGTAATATGACAGTGAAACACATATTACAATAAGCAGCATTTACTAACATTCCTCTTTCATTAGAAAATAGTTATTTCTTTGCTTTGAAAGATTAAAAGATTATTTTAAAAGATTATTTTATCTCAACCTAAGATGAAGTTGATAAGTCAAAACATATGATATCTGAAGTTTGCTTCTTTCGTTTTGAACGGGAGATGCTAGACTAAGTGACAAATCATGACAGATTTTTCGCCAAACATTACCTTTAACCACAGGAAACAGCCATGCCTCATGAGGGTTTTTCATCCACCTCTTTTACGCAAATTATGAACATGCACATACAGACATATACTGAAAATCCAGAAATTAGAAAAATGTGAAGAAATATGAAGACCAGCGACGTTTGTTCATATGGTTACATTTGCACACATTTTTCAGGCTAGTAGGCTAGGCTTCCAGGTAACTTTGAACCGGGCCTGGCAGCGCTGCGCAGTAGCATTTACAGAGTTATGGTTGGTGATGTCAGTAGAACTTTAGCTCTCAAAAAATGGGCCACTGGCTGCTTCACCTGGTGTCTCTGAACTGTTAGATCTTCCTAACAGAGGCCTGTCAAAATTGTTTAAATGAAAGCAACTAAAACACTGATTAGTTTATGTGTCTTTTTCTAATTTGAAAAACATCTGAATGGAATCCCTGCTACCGCGGACTACCTGTGTTTGTGCTCCCTCAGAACCTCCAGGCGTAGCAGGTTTAGCCGTTCCTTCTCATCCTCAGGCAAGGCATCATACTCATCCTCATCCATCTCCTGCAGTCTGCGCTGCTCTTTCTCCATCTGCTCCCTTTGCAAGGCCTCTGACCGTGCACACACACAAAGCTTTGGTAATGTCAACTGCACTTATTAATTTATCCATCCATTCATCACTCTGTTAATCTGCATCTACAGTAGTTCATTTCATGTATGTCACAATAATACTTCCAGTTCGATACAGTACATCAGCCTTTCACTGTGCACAATATGTTTCTGATTCACTGTTTCTGTCTTCCTCTCTTTCTCTCTCATCTCTGTCCCTTTATCCTGTCATGTTCTCCTCAATCCCCCTGCTCACCCTCCGCCTCCACCCGTGCTCTCTCCTCGGCTTTGAAGGCGTAGTAGTTGTTGTTGAGGTCGATCGCATAGATATGCCTGCGGTTGTTGAAGGATTTGAGGACAATCTGGAGCACGGAGTTCAGAGAGCGGCAATACAGCGTCTCCAAGCCGTCAATCACCACGCCGCGGTGACAGTCGCTAAGCTACAACAGTGAATGCACAATTAGCATACATCAAGCCAGTACATTTTTTGCTTGTCACAAACTGTACGGTTTGCTTGTCAGCTGTACGGTTAAAAAAAAAAAACTGATAACCAGTAAAAGCTGTCAGCCATGAAGCATTTTCAATAATGCAGTCAAATGTGGTGGGGGTGGAGGAAGGGGGTGTGCTGGTTACCTGTAGTCTCTCTGACAGAATCTCAACCAGCAGATCATCAGGTAATAAGTTGCTCTGGGCTCCCGGCTCACCCATCAGACTTACACTCTCACTTGGAAGCCCCTGGACCTGAGCAGCCTGCATACAAGTCAATAATATATATATATATATATATATATATATATATATATATATATATATATTGCATACATTCACAGATCAGTCATAACATAACATAACACAACATCTCACTGTCCATTTTATCAGCTCCACTTACAATAAAGGCACTGTGTAGTTTCAGAATTATATATTGTAGTCCACCTCTTTCTCTGCATACTTTGTTAGCCTCCGTTCACCCTGTTCTTTAATGGTCAGGATCACCACAGGACCACCACAGAGCAGGTATTATTTGGGTGGTGGATCATTCTCAGTGCTGCAGTGACACTGACCTGGTGGTGGCTTGTTAGTGTGTGCTGCGCTGGTATAAGTGGATCAGACACAGCAGTGCTGCTTGAGTTTGTAAACACCTCAGCGTCACTGCTGGACTGAGAATAGTCCACCAACCAGAAATATCCAGCCAACAGAGTCCTGTGAGTAGCATCCTGTGACCACTTATGAAGGACAAGAGGATGACCAACACAAACTGTGCAGATGCAGATGAGCTTCTGTCCCTACAAGTTAAGTGAAGTCAGAGACAGTAGGAGTGTCTAATAGACTGGACAGTGAGTAGGCACAGTTTTTAAAACCGTCAGCAGCCCTGCCACCTTGTCAGTGCCACTGCTGTCAGTGCTGAGAATGACCCACCAACCAAATAATACCTGCATTACAGTCTGTAATTATATAACTACAACGTGCTCCCGAATGATAAATAGAACTGATCAAATGGACAGTGAGTGTAGGAACAAGGAGGTGATGTTAATGTTATGGCTGATAAATCACATAAAACAGCAAGTCCGTTACTGAGATGTTATGTAATGGTGTGCATTAAGCACGGCGTAGTCCTGGTCTAGAGGCTGTTAGAAGATAGGTACCATGAAAGGTGCAGTGGGGTTATAGCCATCATTCCTCTTTGGTCCTGTAGTGCTGGTCTTGTTGTGGGTTGAGATGGTAGCTGCAGCAGGTTTGGGATTATTGGCCGGACCATCCTCTGCAGTGTGCCTGGCTACAGCCTCAACACTGAGCACGCCCAGTGGCAACGCAGAAGCACCCATGACATCTGACACAGAAGGGGCTAAAAAGACATACACACATAGACTTTGAGTCTTCGGGTGTAGATCAGCACACAGGCTGGAGGGAAAGGAGTTTAAGGTTTGAACCCCCACCCTCTGCAAATGGTAATACAGCACAGATGATCACATACATTCTATGGACAAAAGTATTGGGACATCTGTTCATTCACTGTTTCTTCTGAAATAAAGGGTATTAAAAGGGAGTTTATTCTGATTGTTGGAGTAACTGTCTCTACTGTCCAGGAAAGACTTTCAATTAGATTTTGGAGAATTGCTGTGAGGATTTGATTGCATTCAGCAACAAGAGTGTTAGTGATGCTGAATGTTGGATGATCACATCCCCAACTCCCTAACGCACCCCCAAAGTACCATCAAAGTACCAAGTACCATCATTCCAGAAAAACAGTTCCACTGCTCCACAGTTCAATGCTGTGGGGCTTATACCCCTCTAGCCCATGCCTGGAATTAGGTATGGTGCATGGGTGCAACTTTTGTTTCAGCAGAGAAAAAGAAGGGTTAATCTGGTCTAGGTAAGATGACAACCGTTCATTTTTCTGTCATTACTAGTCTTTTATTTGAAATACTTTTCAGTGGAATTGTCACGACAGCATTTTATTTTCCTAAGTTATTAATGTGGCAAGTCTGGTTGATGGTAGATTATGCCTTAAATAACCAAATGAAAAATTCTACTGCTGTCTGGCAGTCACTCAAAAGTGTGAGCACATCAATTTAATTATACAGATCATACAGTGATTTCATTTAGAATACCCCACTCCCCCCAAAGCCCTGAAATGAATTCCTGGATATGTCACTGGATCAGCACACTAATGTCGATATCTCTTCAGCAGCAAGCCAAGTCAAGAGTTTTGTAACAGGCATATTACCCCATTTTCAACCACAATTCCATTATTGCTATTTTTGGCTTTTTGAAAGAATGATGTCACTAAATGATCAATAAGTGGGTGTATTTACATTCTGCAAAGAAATATAGTTGTATATGGTTGCAGTGGCTGGTGGCAGGTGGATAGAGAGTAGTGATACTTCGCTAGCATTAGATGGTATTGGCATGCATCTGAGAGGTTGGAATGAACAAATCCGTAGCAAATTAGCACAAACTGTGTTTATATACTGTGACCCCATAAACACAGTAGTCTGGTCTAAAACCTCATTTGTAGACGCTTGTTCAACAGCTTTTATATAGCTTTTAAAGCAATACCTTCTTGCCCATCATCAGACTACATTCTTTAGGATCACATTTGAGCAAATAAAAATAAATGTGATTATTTGCTTTAAACGATACATAATGGGATTAATGATTAAATAATGCATCATTAGACAGCCCTAATATACATGGTACATATATGTACCAGCAGTGAAATTATTGAACAAATTATCACTTGTTTTTAAGGAAATATTTAAAGATATTGTAATCATTTTGTTATTATTTAATCATTAATATGTTTTTCTGAGTTTCTTTCATTTTTTTCTTTCCCTTTCTTTGCCATTGTAGTGTAATTCACAGTTTTATTTTTTGTTTGATGTTGTACACTGCTGTAGGCCTTACCCGTTTCCTCTGGAGTTCCCTGTGCGAGCTCCACTGCAGCAGTAGTGTCACACAGCTCTCTCGCCTGCATGGCTGCTGTGCTGACTCCAGACATCAAGGCTTCCTGTACTACACCATCTATATCCAGACACGCCGCGCCGTAATGCTTTGCCAGACTCACTGCCAGAGCTGTCTTACCTGCACACAGTTACAGGTGAACAAAAACATAACCATGCATTATCTGCAAAATCATACCCATGCCATTTTAATCTCTGCTTTTTTGCACAGCAAACATTAAAACCAACATAATTAAAATACTGAGTTTCATACTGAGTTTCATATTTAGTCCACAGATGATAAATGTGGTAATATCTGGTTCTCAGTTCTGATACCCCTAAACATGTAATTAACTTTCTGTCAGATATTTTAACAGTGTTTATATGAATTTGATCAAATCAAAGTTGTTATTAAACAAACAAAATACTGACACCACCCATATGAAATCAACAGTCCCTCCGGTTCTGTTGAACTGTGCTGGTTTCCAGGTCTTTCCTGGTTTTAAGAAACTGGTGGTAAAGATACAGTATCCAGAAAACTTGTAAAATGTTCACTTCTATCAATGTTGTCCAATCAGATTTGGAAACTCGTTTCTGAAAACACCAGCTTTCCTACCTCACAGAACTAACAGATTTAACTCTAATAAACAGGTAAAACAAATTGGCAAGATTAATCAATAATAAACACTGATAGCTAGCTATGTGTAAATGCCTTTGAGTTCATTCAGTACAACAGTGGGAAGAACAGTAAATTAAACATCATAGTTTTGGGTTTTTTTGCTGTCAGATTTAGCAAACTTATTTATGCGAAACAGAACCACTGTATGAACCATCATTTGATTCTGCTCTTCAGTGTTTCTGACAGAGCAGTCTCTGATACACACCTCTGACACCTTTACTTCTGACCGAACCACACAGATAATGACAGTAATCTGGGCAACATCAATGTAGACTATGAAGAACACACTTAGCTGAGAAAAATGAACCTGGAAAAATATGCTGTCTGATTGCTGTGAAAAGTACATAATGGATTTTACCCTGTATTAGGTTGGTCCCTCTCTCGCCTACATTCTTGCCGTATTATAAGGTAAAATTACAGAATATATACAGACCAGATTATGCAGACTTTCAGGCATGCATGAACTTATAGTACACTTACATGGTTATTTAATAAAAAAATGATGTAGAATGTTTATTAAGAGTTAATTAAGTCTGGTCACGTTAGAAGGTTTATTAGGAAACAAACATGGCCTTATTTTAAAAATGCAGCTAGATACATTTTACCCCAGGGTGTATAACTGTTGTTCCCTAAAGAAAATGATTAAAAATGGTGAATTATCATTCTACTGAAAAGTGCAGTAAATGACTACCTGAGAGTGGAGCACCATGCACTATAATGGCAATGCCCCTGCGATTGCGAGCAGCCTGTCCCTCTGGTGACATATCAATGCCCATGTGGCGGGCAATGGCTCTGGACACAGGGTCCACTTCCAGATCGCCCACACTGCTGGTTTTGCCACCTGCTTTGACCAAATGCAGAAAGAGAAGATGGCTTTGTAATTCTGTATCTATTTGGGCATGGTAGATACACTGAGTACTGAACATCATTCTTTTTTCATTAACATACCTGCACCTGTGATTACTCCATTTTTGGCTAGCACAGGTGCTGTATCTACCCTTTCCTCCTCTTTGATGATCTCTCCAGGTGGAGAACTAGATAGGTTCTCCTTCTGCTCCACAAAATGCCCGTTCTCCCCTTCGTCAGCAGTCTGATCCCCTTTACAAGAAACGGCCTTGGACTCTACAGCACAAAAACATGTTAATGCCATTTTAGAGCAACCATCAACCATCTTCTCTAAGAGAAAAACACCTTTCTTATAGGATATGATGGATAGCATAAAATCGCAGACTGCACATATTCATTAATCTAAAGCTCTTTGTCTGCATGAGTTGCTGCTTATCTCTTAGTTTTAAGAAAAACAGCACATCTATCATAAAGATGCATATACTTCTTCAGTAAACCAACACGGAGAAGCACAGAGGTGTGAAGTTGATCAAAAATGTGGCCACGTTTGCTCACATATCCACATTGGTTGCCACAGTAATGATGTATGTTGAGGTACACCGATGAGGAAGATAATTTGTAGCATTACCAGCTAAGATAACAATTATACTATACATCAGTGCAGTACTTTTAGCAACTACAGCATGAATAGAACATGACATTAGTGTAAGCTAATGTTGGCTGACATTGGCTAAAAGGCTAATAAGCTTTTCCAGCAATATCCAGAGTCAGGTTTACTAAAGTCAAGTCAAGTACTCTTCAAATCTTGTGCTAGCACTCATTGAATATAGGTGCCTCTATGGAAAGATCCAAAGATCTCTAAAGAATCGATGCTCACAAGGCAAGGAAAGGCAACTGGAAGAAAGGCAAGTGTTTTCAGCTTGTCGTTTCTTAAGTACAGGCTGGTATTAAGAAATGGCAGTTCAAGGACCTGGTGAGATCTGGAAGACCAAAAAATGTCCATATGCTGGTAACTGAGACCTTGTGTTTTTTGAGATTTTTGCAGATGTTTGCTGCTAACCTCTGACAGATACTACAGGTCCATCACATCACAGACAAACAGACTCAAGAACAGCTTCTACCCCACAGTCATAAGAGAACTGAACACTGCCTGTACTGATACTGACTATATAGTAAGGGTACAAGATTATTCACACCACATCCCCAGTACATTTCTAAGTACATTTATCGGTACCTTATATACATATATGTACTACTTAGCCAATATAGTTCAGGACTGAGCAATATCTTCACATGCAAATATCCTTTGTATTTATATACTCACAGCTGCACTACCCGTACATCAAGACACGATAATTTAAGAATGCTGAATATCTTTTTTTTTAGTATATTTACTTATTCTTGTTATTCTTGTCTGCACACTGTGACTAATATTTGCTATGTATGTTTTAGTTTGTAATGCACCTCCACACCGAGAAGGAAGGTGGGGTGGGGGGGTGGGGGGGGGTGGTTGAAGTTGGGCAATTATTGATGTGTTTTTCAGAAAAAAAAACAACTCCCCAAAAATAGAATTAACAAAAAATTTATTAACAAAACAAAAACAGTATCTTCATGCAAAATACTTTATGTGCAATATCTTTATATCCTTATGTGCATTGTCTAGTGGTAATTAGACAATTTTTTTCTCATTTGTTTTTAACTACATTTATACTTTTTTACAAATATCTTTTGCACTTTAAAAATGTGTTGTCTTATGTAAGGCTAGGATTTCTGCTCAATTTCGTTGTACTCTGTGCAATAATAGTGAAGGAATCTGTTGTAGTGCTTCTACTACTACTTTAAAGGGTGCCAATGGTGTCCAAACCTTTGCATAGGTCTGTTTGCATGTTAAGACCAATCACAATATTCCACCAATATCTTGGACTTTGGTCTTTAATTAGATTTAGACATATTTAGATTTCAACAGATTAAGATCTATGTTGATTTAGAAACCATTTGTTTATTATTAATGCACATATAAATGCACATGATATGATTGTGTATATATATATATATATATATATATATATATATATATATATATATATATATATATGTAATCATAATGTGCAAGCTGTAATGAAATGTTTTGGATGAAACAAAAAATGCTAACACCTAATAGTCATCATTTAACTGTAAGGCTACATGTAAAGTAGGAACATGCTAATTAATACCTGCTTTCAGTCAGTAGTATTTTTGGGCAAACTGTGTGTTAAGTTTAAAGGGGAAAGGTACCCTGCTCAGGCTCCTGGCACTGTTCTTTATAGTAGTCCACGAGTTCAGCAGGCAGAGGCTCGCCAGGGGCACGAGGGGGCAGTAGCAACATGCTCTGTGCGTCATACCCTTTCATCATTCGCAGGATCTGGGGAGACGGAGTGTGGAAAAAGATAACAGCAGAGTAGAAAGAAAGCTTGAGGAGAGTCGACTACTTCAGTACACTGGCACAGCTAAGTGGTTCTGAGGCCTGGGATGCAGTCTTTTGAACTGTTGTGGGCGGTTTAATACACAAACAGGAATAAGTCAGGAACCTGTAGTCTTGATGCCATTACCAAAGGATGACACACTATGAAAAGGGTTCTCTGGAGAAAGTTGTGAAGTGCACCTTGCTGAGGCACCTGCAACACAACCATGGCTAAGATTACATCTTGTCCTTGGAGCTTTAATCACTCCTCTAACACGTCAGCTTAAAAGCTTCATCCAGTTGTTGTTTTCTCTGCTCTTTTCTTTCTTCTCAATGCTATTTGCCAGTTGCCAGTTTCTTCCTCTCATTTCAGTCTCTGTTATTGCATAGTGCTCCATATCTGTGGCTGTTTATAGTCATTTCATTTCATAGTCCTGTTCATCATTTAGGACACATTTGTTCATTTTTCATAGTCAATACAGAGCCAGCACCATATAAATATCGGCACTGTCACGCCGTTGTCCATCCAACATGACAACCAACTGCCAGATTCATACTTTTGTAACAAAAAAGTATTATGTATTATGTAACAAAATGAAAAAAATCAAAAATAGAGATCCATGGGGGCTCTGACTGGCTCACTATGACCCAGAGGTCGGTTTGCCATCAGTGTCCAAAAAAATGTGGAGGCTAGCTTTGAGGAGACATGTGTTAAGTCCTTACCTTCCTATTGCTACTGCTAGGCGGAGCTACGTATGGGTGGGGTAATTGGTAGTACCAAATTGGAAAAAAGAGGAATAAATCCATAAACTAATTATTTAGTAATAATAATAATTATTAATAATAATAATAATAATAATAATAATAACAATGGAGACACTAGGTGATGTTTGTGAGATACATCACCTAGTTTCTCCACTGTATCTCTCTATCTATATTTGTTTTATATATATTTGTTTTATAATTGATAAAGAAAAATGAAAAAACAAAAAAAAACAAAAAAACAAACAAAAACAGATGCCGTGTTGAACACTAGCATAGGCTCACCTTCTCTTCCTCCAGGTACTGGTTGTCAAAGTCCAGTGAGTAGAACTCAATAGGGAAAAGGCAAAGGTTGCGGACTACCACCTCAGCCTCCTCCCCGCCACTGTAGGGCAGTACAGGGCCCAGCTCCAGCACGGAGGTGGAGAACTCCAGCTGAGGCTCCTCTCCTTGGCCCTGGGCCAGCAGCAGGATCCGCTGAGTGCTATGGGCCACCACCACCACCAGCCTCTCTCTGTATGCCCTCTGCAGGAAACACAGGGCAGGGAAGATAACTCACAGGTTTATTTAAACAGTGTATTTGCTACATAGAACCATTAGATATATATATATAGAGCCAAAAGATTCTATACTAAAGAACCATTGAAGAACCCTTCATTTTAAATATTGTTTTTCTTACAGGTAGCAATGTCACAAAACATTTAGAATTCCATGACCAAACCCTTAATGCTCATGCAGAGAGCAACAGCAGCAAGGAAAAGCCCCCTGAGAAAACAATGAGAGGGCCAAGATCCGAAAGGAAACTCGTCCTTATCCAGATTGGAATTATATACAAATAATATCTGAATAGTCAATAGAATTGTAAAAGACAGACTCATCCAGACACTGTCTGCAGTCTCTTTGTGTATTTTAAAATACAGCTTGTTCAGTTCTGGTGATTTTATTTAGAGAACCATAAAATGTTTTTTAGTCAAAACTAGATTGTCATGTACATTGTCTTCCTCTCTTGTTCAGTCCTAAAGTTCTTTTAATTTTTATGAGAGTCTCTTGTAAAAAAAAATCAAGCCAACGTGAAATTAAAGAGTAACTGTTTACTACATCTCTGTGTAGTAACACTGTGGTCAACAGTACATATTAATTCAAGCCTAAAAAACAATTAGTTAATTCGTTTCATTAATTAGTTAATTAATTTTACAATAACACAGGAGAAATGGGATAGGATTTGCAGACAGCAGTGGTTGACAACAAGCTCTTCTTGTGTGATTAGTTTTTTTTTCAAAAGCTTTACTACTCTGATCAGGCTGATTGCTGGAGATATTGTGGAAAAACTGTGGCAAGTCACATTCACGTTTTTCTGGAACTGTCCCTTGTGGCTCTATTTTAGAGAAAATGGTCCACATTCTAGAGGATCAGTGGTCTATTGAGCTGTCGCTATGGCCCGTACGTCGCAAGTTCAAATCATGACCCATGCCTCTTTGCCATTAGCAGCTGGAGTCTGAGAGAGCACAATTGGTGGTGCTCTACGGTGCTCTACATGTGCTCTATTCTCTCATCACTTTACAGCATTGGTTGAGAACAGGCTTCCCCTCCTGAGGAGTCTTTGACTGAAAGAGTGTGATTCGTTTTTTTCTGTACTCCAGCATAAAAGCTTTGTTGATCTGGCCAGGCTGACTGCTGGAGGTCTTGTGGAGAAGATGTGGCAAATCACCTTAATGTTTTTGTGGAACTGTCCCTCTGGGGCACAATTAGAGACAATTTACAGCATCCTAGAGGCAGCTTTCAGAATGAAAATTAATTTTGAAATGATCTGATAAAAAAGTACCTTTGTGATTTGGAAAAACTTCATTGTGCAAAGGAAAAAAAAATGTGCCATTAGTGCAGTGCAAAAAAGCTGTGACAGGAAAATGGCTTAAGAAGGATTCCCCAATAGTAATGCAAAGTACTGATGAAGTTCATGATATGTATACTTTGGAGAGAATTTACACTAAGAAATTAGACTGATGTCTAACACAGACAGGCTTATTACACAGTAAGTAAGTAAGTAATTATTCATTAACTACAGGGACTTCTGTACAAACTGGTGGGCTATTCTTTGGTATCAGAAGTTTGTAATAACACTGTTGCCCGCTGGCTGTCCATAGGCTGTTTAAGGGGTTAATGAAAACTGGTAAACCTGGCTTTACTATGCCTATAACAATTAGGGCCAACTTTGTATAATCTTGGGCTACAGCCTCTCCACTTGGTACAGCTGAAATAGATAAAATATTTTGTAAGCTTCCTCCCTGTCAATTTGCTTACAGTGTATTTTCATCTGCAGGTTAGAACTTCACCTTTCACATCCCCAGACTGGGAGGCTTTTTAGAATGGAATGCTGAGCCCTTGCTGGGATTTAAACTTAGGATCTCTTTACACCTTATGAGCAGACAATTAGACTGTGCCACTCTAGAGCTGTGAAATCACTCTACATAAAACACAGTTCTGAGTAAATGTAACTTTTTTTACCTTTCCGTTAATTCTTGGTCATAAATATCCACATGGTTGTTCAGATTTTGAGTAGCGCAACTGTCCAACTGGATGCAGCATGCTTCTCAAGAGACAGCACTCCATAGTAAGGAGTGTTAAAATACGAAGGCCTCCACCCAAAAGACAAAAAAAGGCGGTCCTACTCCATAGATGGTCATCAACAGTAAAAAAGTTGAGAGGGAGGGGACACAGACTGGAAATCTTATTCAATGTTTAAGCAATTTAACTGCAGCACATTTTCCAAACGCTTTTTAAGACTCAATGCCACAGGTTAACCAAACTAAAATGCAGAATTAAAAACATGACTTAGAAGAACTTTTGACTAAACTAGTTGAGTTAATTCAATAAATGCTGTACAATCTGAATAACTGCAGCATTGTTCTTGTAAGACTTATTAGAGCAGGGAAAAGGTCAAGTTACAGAGTCCAATAGCTGAAATCAAAGGTATAATGGATCACAGGCAGGGTACTTGCCAGTACTAAAGTGTTTATCTGTCTGTGTGTAGGCTCTTGCGTGTGTGTGTGTTTGTGCTCACGGTAGCAGCAATCCACGCTCAGATAAGGATGAGTGTGTGAGCACCCAGCTCTTATCAGAGTCTGCCTGAGCTCATTGCTCAGCCTCAGTAGTGTGTAATCCACACAGCCTGATGGGAAGCATGAGTGCTGCACATACACCAGCCCTTCCTGTGAGATCTGCATTAAGATATATACACAGGAACGGATAGAGGCCCTGGGAGCCATAGCTCTCTCCAGGATTGAGTTAGGTGATTTATAAGAGCATTGTGTGGGTTTTATTGATAGGTTTAGTACAACTGAGCCTTCAGAGAACTCAATAACCAATAAATCCAGGTGGGAAAAAAATGGACAAGAAAACATTTAAAGTAAGGTCATAGGCTCCAACATTGACAACTGCAGTGAGTGTAATATTCAGCATTTGACTTTACCCCTTCAATTGGGCTGAATTTGACCTGGACGTTGACCCTGTCATCAGGATACAAGATGCCACTGGAAGGCAACATTTCAAAGACGACTGGAGAAGGCAGCTGATCGAAGCGGGTCTTTCGTCTCAGACGGTAGGGGAAGTGCCTCTCCGGCTAAACATACACCCAAAGAAACAACATGTCAATTTAAGTTACGTTAAAGAACTGTTCAGAATAATGACTGTAGAAAAACATGGACCACATGTCATCTCTCAAAAGTGAGTATGATACGTAGCTCCGCCCATCCCCCATGTGTTTTGAAGACAAAACAGACCATTTTCCACCTCACTCGTCTCCTCTAAACTGCCTATCCATTTCCAGTGTCTAAATCTAACAGTTAGTTTTCCCTGTGCTAATACTGGTCTATTAAAATACATCTTAAAACCCTTCATTCTGCTATATTGTAAGAAAGCAGGCTTATACTTAGAAATTAAGTGATTGACAGCTTTACCTGGAAGAGCCTGTCTGTAGGACCTGAGCTGTAGTCCAGCGGTCAAGCAACTAGGTAGTGAATCATACTATTGTTTTTCATTACTTATTACTGTTTAATTTAGACGTTTTGGCAGTCATGTTGTTCTGTTGGTGGTATTACCCGGCAGTCTGTTACAAAGTTCTTTGCAGTCTTTGTCTGATGTCTTATGTCTGATGTTTGTGTAAAATGGCCAATGTGATAGTTGTTAGCCAGCCATCCGGTGTGCTGGTACTGTAGTTTGATGGAATTGTAGATTATACATTATATTTAGTCTTTTCAAAATTATATTGGATTATATGATATGATATACTACTCATTTCTAGAGGAAATATTTCAATATTTGTAATTTAAAGACCATCTAGCACACATACAAAATCATTCTGATGCATACTGCTCGTTCATCTTAACATACTGTTCAATTTAAAGCAATAATCTGTGAAATCTGCGGCCAAGACAGCCTAATACAGACAGACTTATAGTATTAACAGTGAGATTGTTACCAATCAAAACAGCATGGTCAGGGACCAACAGCTGGATGTGCTGTGGAGTATTTCACTGTTGAAAGAAGTGTCCATACAGAAGCCTTTAGGCTGCGCTGTAAGCCCAATGGCCGTGAGAAGGTGGTACGTCTAACCAAACGAGTAGGCGTGTCTGCCGCCGCCTCTGGTCTCTACTGATCAGACAAGATGGTGGACGATTTTGGCTTCATTTCTATATAACGGTAAGTGGTAAAAACCACTTTTTTACAGTCATTGGCCTAGATTCTACCACAACAACATTTGTTAAGCTTGTCTAAGGGTCTGGAAAAATATAATTATACAGCACAGATGACTGTGACAGAGAGGAATGGACCTGCGGCTCCTGCGGCACCTGCAGCTAATGCTGTTGATAACTGCTCATTAGCTATACTTCATCATCAAACCTGCCTGTTTTTAATTAATAAAAATGCAGCCACAGGTCATTTATTTGAAGAGGAATAAAACATAGCTCATGTTGAAACTGTAGATAATTACTTCTGCCCAAGCTGTGCTGCTGTTCGCCACTACAGGGAGCTTAAAAGCAGGAGTTAAACTGGTATGCTGGTCAACAGTCCACCAACATTTGCATGAAGATGCCAAGTATACATTTAACGTATTTAATGCATCTCGTTTTCAGAATAGGTGATCAGTTGAATATTAGTCTAGACTGTATTAGGGGTGTAAGGAAATATCAATTCACTACACAATACAATATCAATACAGTTTTCCTACATTTGTTGTTTTAAAAAAACAATCACAGTATATCATTTTGTTTACAATATTGCAATATATCGCAACATATTGAATCGTAACCCCTATATTGTGCTACGTATCATAGTGCCAGGTTCCAACTATAAAAGACTAGGACTGGAGTCTGACCCTGTACCTTCTTCTTGGGCCGCTCCTCTTCCTTGATGCTCCACTCACAAGGCACTGGCTCAGGGTTGTGAAGCTGCACTGTAGCCACCTGGCACAGGCCACACTGTACGTTGTCGAACTGCAGCACATCTCTGGAGACTTTGAGGGAAGGCATGGTAACCACTGCACGCAGGCGCACCTGCACCGTAGGACCACCCAACACCTACCAATTGCAAGCACTTCAGAATGAAGGAAAGTGATACTAGAGGTGTGTCCCAACTGCATACTAATTACAAATACTAATTAGTTTTTCAGTATAAAATATGCAGTACAGATAAAAGTGTCAAAGTTAAGAATACTCAAATATCCAAGACACATACTTAGAACCAGTTGTTTTTTGAGTGTGGATACCGTGGACAGTATTATTCAATAATGTAATGCAAAACTGAAGTGAGGAGCTACCATCGTGAAAAATGATGGTGGGTGTGGAACTTGCAGTGATGCATGTTGACATAGCAACATTTTATTACTTCCTGTTAGTAGAAATGGGGTACGTTAATATTTTGTGTACTAACCTGCCAAACCTGCGCTATTAAGATCAGAATATAGTATGTGTAGTGTACGCAATTGAGATGCAGCCTAAGACATTAAACGTATTACATATATATATCATGTTAATATTGGACAGTGTGCAACATAAGTGTATGAGTGTACAACATGAATCTTTAATAGAAAAAAAATTCCTTAGTTTTGGGGGACAAATATAGCTGTATATATATATATATATATATATATATATATATATATATATATATATATATATATATATATATATATATATATCTATCCTTATTAAAGACTGTCACACTCTGTAAGTCTACAGTTCTCTTGTAATCAAACATCAGACATTTATGCATGTTGCACTAAATGGATTCATCTACAGGGACAAGCAGAGCAATGCTGGAATAATTTCGGCTAAAGCATTTCTGAAAAACAGCATGGGCACTTTCAAACGCAGCCACTCACAAAAACAGTCTCATAAAAGGAGGTTCAAAAGGATATTTCAGTAAGCATAGCTACAAGCTGAGTGCTCTTTCAGACTCTCTGAAAAGCTCTTCAGTGATTTTGTTTTTTGAAATAAAAAAACATACAGATGTTCAAAATCATCTTTACTTTGTCCATGGAAGCTGACTGAGCACTTACAAATCTCTCAAAACCCTCAAACTGCATACACTTTCCAACCTATATGTATTTTCCTCCTAAATGCCATAGCAGCCTACCTGTATAGGCATGACGGCTGTAATCTCCCCAAGCTCTACATTTGCACCACGAGGATCGAACTTCACTTCAAATGTCTCAGTCTCACAGTAGGGTAGATTCATCACCCTGTCCAATTCAGTGCTGAAACCTGGAGAAAACATGAACCATGTTATTTTAGAATGCCGCCAATGCTACCAATGCTACCAATGTACCAATGTATATACACTATTTCAACAAAAGTATTGGGACACCTTATAATTTCTTCCCTCTTAGATATTCCACGATCAACATTATTGAAATGTGGAAGCGATTAGGAATCAAAGCAAATCAGCCACAAAGGGGCAGACCACGTAAAGTTACAGAGTTGGGTCGCTGAGTGCTGAGGTGCAAAATGCATAAAAGTCTCCAATACTATGCTGACTCAATAACTGAGTTCCAAACTTGTATATTGATGCCTATGAAGATAGAACGAGATGCCATAAACGTCTTGTATGTTTGTGTGTGTATGTCCCAATACTTTTGTCCATGTAGCGTATCTAGGCCATTATGAACCAACCTGTGCCTGCAAGTGACTGGCGCTCAGCTCTAAAAGACACAGAGGCAGGCCCTGCGTTGGTCACTTTGACAATGTGAGTAGGGATGCTACCATGGATCACATAGCCAAAGTCCAGGATGTAATCAGGCAAAACAAATCTGTTGAGAAGATGTATTATAAAGATCATAATTAGCATAATTTGCTAAATATGCTACATAAAACTTTAAATGCTTCTAGGTGTGTAGTCTCACCTGCCAAGCTTTTTGCGCCATTTGCTACTGGATCTGGATGTTTCACTTTGTACAGTTTCTCTTTGCAATTTCTCAGTGGCTATGGCATGTTTTTTGACCAGGATCCTCTCAACTTCCAGCTGCAGCAAAGCATCATACTACACACATGCACAAAAACATGCTTAATAGATCAAAGACTAACATACAATATACATACACAGGTCTATGCTAAAACAGTAGGTTGCTATTTAGGTTTATTCAGCAGTCAGTGAGTGAAGCCGTGACTGAAGACTGTTTGTAGTGGTGTGTAGAGCTCAGAGTTGCACTCACAGTGGGGATGTAATCCTCTTCATGCATTTCAACTTCTGCCGTGGCAGGCCTGCTCAGCACCTCCTCCCTTTGCCTCTCACTTTCCACAGCCTCCTTCGCCTCCATCATCACTGAGATATATCGCTCCTCATCTACACAAAAGCACAGATTTAACCTAGGCTGTGCTGAAGAACAGGGCTTGAAAATGTTGGTGTGCATTGCTTAACCCTCTTTTACTAGATATCTTGAAGGATCTCTAAAAAAAAACTGAATCAGTGCTCTACAGAGAAATGAATACCAGGAAATTATCCCTAGAAGTGGATCTGGATTTTAAAATGTATGGACTTTTAAGACTTGATAAACATGCAATTCCACAGCCAAGTCAAAAAGATATTTGGAAAAGCAATGATCTGACGGATCATCCATACAGCATCTCTCACGGATCGAAAGACTGAAGATCTGCATTCTTTACTCGTAGATGCCTGACTAAGCAGCGCATTGCAGAATCCTGAATCAATACCCCATCAAAGTCCCTGCTTTATTTCCCTTACAAAACCAACATTTGCTGACACTTCCCTGGATCACAGCTCCCAATAAGTGTGAATGTGCACTTCTAGACAGGTTCCACAGATTAATCACACTCTTTCACCAATCTCCAGGCTGGCTCAGGACTGCACAGCTTTGATCAATGAGATACTTCCACAGGTCTCTGAACTAGTGCAGGGTTAGATGTATGTGATTAATAGTACCATTAATGTGGACTTCAAGCTGGCTCATGATCAGCAAAACTAAAAGTCAAGTGGGTTGGCCACTAAGCTGGCCCTGACTTGCATATGTACTTGGTGAACAAGCATTTAAGATGTAAAAGAAATGGAATGGAAAAGGAATCTGCTTGTTTATGTGTAATAATTGAACCAATAAAAAAATACTTAAGGAACCCTGAAGAGCTTAAACTGTTATTTAGTACTTGGCCGATCTGTAGCCACACAAGGATTACATTATATTCTGATGTTAAAGGAGGACTAATGCCGGCACAAGCTGGCTATACATCTAAGCTTTTTCCCCACAAAGACAGCATATGTACTGTCTCAGGTCTTTAGTCAACCCCATGGTCAGCAGTATTACAGTGAGGATGTCTTTACCTAGGTCTCTGGGAAGGTCCAGGACCACTCTAGGGAAGATGCCTTCTCCTTTCAGGGTAATGATTTCTGGCTCAAAGAAGGCCACTTGCAGCTGGAAAGTCTTCTGGAAAACATCTGGGATTCCAGGCAGGTAGTACACTGTGAGCCTCAGTTCAGTATTCGCCTCTACATGGCCCTTCAGAATATATTTAAAGACAGACATTTAGTATTTTATAACCCTTACATTATACATTATTTTGCCACAGTTCACATGGACATGCACTGAACGAAGAGAACAAAATGACAAGAAGAGGTTGGGTAGCATAAAAGAGTTTTACAGCGGCATGTGTCAGGCACTCAGTCTCACGCTCTCCCCAGGGTGATCCCGAGCTGCCGCCCAGAGGCCCAAATAAGGGCATCTCCGTCACTTCAGTTGGGTTCACTCATTGCTCTTTGTTTGTTAATGTGTTTCACCTGGGACTGGGAGTACTTAAGGAGCTTTACCCCCGTGAATTGCCCTGCCGTGAATTGACTCTGTTGGGATCTCTGAGACGCTCGGAGATTCCTCACGCGTTACCGGCATTTTCAGGTCAGCTCAAGATTGCGGTCCACGTTCGGTAGAAGGTCTCCACCCTACTCTAGACTCAAGCCAGGTGCGTTCGCTTCATGCTTTTTGGTCTAGCGTCTGGTTCCCTAGCCTCCCCCCTTTTTGTACACAGAGCACAGCTCTGTCCTTGGTTTTGTAACTCCCCTTTAGTTCTTCCCCTAGTTTCACTCTCATTCAACTGCCTGCTCCTCCCAGTCCCAGGTTTGTTGTGTTGTGCGCCATTTTGTTTGTCACGTTTGGGTTCTGTTCATGGTTTTGACCATGTTTCTTCACCTCATGTTTCTTGTCCCTGTGTTTGGTGTTGGTTTTGTTAATAAACCGTCTTGCTTTGGTCTCCATTTCTGCGAGTGTTTATCCCTTTAGGTCTAGCCTTACACGCCATGATAGCATGCAATAGCTTGAACACTGTTTCTATGAATAGCTAAGTGATTAAAAGATGGCTTGATTTCCAAAAGGCATTAGGTTAATTCTGAAAAAATATATATGTATTAAAACTATATGTATTTAATATTTAAAGCAACATTAGGTTTAATTTTCATCTTTCACAATAAAAATAACAAAAATTCAAAGAAACCCAAAGCAAAGGTTTGGGCACACTGCATGGTCAGTACTTAATATCACCCCTTTGTAGCCAGATTTGTAAAGAGTCGTCCAATTATTGTTTGGGAGCTTTCCTCCACTCGTCCTTGCAAAAGATAACTAGTTCTGTGAGTTCTGTGTCATCTTGCATGCACTGCTCTTCTGAGGTCTTTCTAGAGAGTTTCGATGATGTTTAGGTCAGGAAACTGTGAGGGCCATGGCAAAACCTTGCAAAAGCTTGAGCATCTTACAGTAGTACATTTTGAATTTGGAGGTGTGTTTATTAGGATCATTACTCTGCTGTAGAAGCCACCGTCATTGTATCATCAGGTTTTTTTTTTACAGATGATTCCCTGTTTCACTGGCTGCAACACAAGACAAATGCATGCTTGAGCCACCTCTGTGCTTAACAGTTGGGTAGGTATTCTTTTAATGAAATTCTGCACCTTTTTCCTCCAAACATACCATTGTTCATTACGGTCAGATTCTTTTTTGACTTCATCAGTCCACAGGACTTGTTACGAAAATGGAAAATGTTGGTGTAGATATTCCACATTGACCGTTGTGGGGAAGATGCAGGAAAGGTTTTGGCCCATGGCTGCTAATTCTTGAGACAAGCTTTGAAAGTAGCACTACTTTTTGTCTTCTTAATGATCACTATGAACATGTCATAGCCTTGACTAGCTAATTAAGGTCTGAGACCCTGGTAAAAGTTACCAAAGAACTAAAATGTCTTGGCCTCTTGGTGTACCCAAGGTGGTCCTTTCCTCTTTTCTCTGATATTGTACAAAACAATACACTAATCTTACTTAACATTTTAGAATGTTTCATCTTTAACTTTGTGAAGAGGGGTGCCTAAACCTTTACACACCACTGTACAAGAGTAGGTTTCTGCGTTTATGCAAAAAGTGCTGTCCATCTTACTGTGCTGGGAATAACAAGATGCTGTCCAGGTAAGGGGTCTTCAGAGGAAAGCTGTTTATCATCTAGCAGAGCACTGAAGTCAAAACCCACTCTCCCCGTGTTCCTGAGGGTAATCTCTGCCTCTGCCACTCGGTCAAACAGCTGACAATATAAAAAATATTGATTTTAAAAGAGAATAATAAAAAAAAACTTTTGTGAAGGACGTACGCTATAGGAATATCAACCTGATGGCCCAAGTCAATGTCAGTTGCGTCCAAGGCATATGTGACCAGTGATGCCTCTCCTTTAAGGACGATCTCGTAGGTAGGGCCTTGCTCTACCTGACACAGCGCCAGCACTTCAGCCCTGATGTCAGAATGGCCGAAGAATGAGAAGGTTACCAGCTGACTCTCGCCAGGCTGCAGTACACCAAAGATTGGCAAGATGTCAAATACCTGTGAGAAAGAATGAAAGAACGAGGGGGGGTGCATCATTTTGAGCAAGTCTCAAATACAACTCAAATGAAAGAAAAAATGACCAAACACTGCCTACCTCCTCCACTCCTACACTTAGGCTCTCTCTTGCTGTTATGCTGGCTGTGCTGAGCTCCAGTCTGGTCACAGTACGTGACACTCTACTGGGCTCCTGGTCATGTGGAGTGGAACTGTCTTGGCCATGAGCAAGCCCTCCATCCAGTTTCAGAACATCCTGCTCGTAGGTTGATAGTGGCTCGTTTGAGGAAAATCGCTCTTCCGTGTCAAGCTCGAGGTCTTTGCTCTCCTTGGGCCATTCCTTTTCCATCTGAGCACTGTGGATGTCAATGTGCCTGAAACCAGTGTTTATAAATCAAGAAGTGGTTTCAATGACTCATCAAGAAGCATCAAAACCTTATTAACTCTCGATCAGAAGCAAACTGCCAGGTCACAATCTCTCTGTCTTTTCTGGCCCATCAGTCTCTACAGTCAAGCCAAATTGAAATTGGTTCTGTCACTGCAGCCATTAATTACAACAAGGGCTTAATAATTGAATAGGGATCATTTATCATAACATGTCCCCACAGGATATCTCAGGACCAGACCAAAGATGGTACTGCAAAGAGAACCAGACAGATGCGTAAGCGACTAAGATGACTACAGAGTAGACGAAAGCGCAGTGAAAAAGAACAACCGCACAGTGACACATAGATGGGTCACAAGTCGTGACTAAAATATTTGGAAACACCATCTCTTCCTCCTCCCATCCTCTCTGGTGTGGAAAGATCCAGCTGTGTAGGTGAAGGCAATGTGTCACATGTCCAAACACAACTGCTTTGTGTTGTGAAGCTGTCAGCCTGAATCTTCTCACTGAAACCACACAAAGTGGCAATGGGGCTGGAGAAAGCTACAGTGTCATGCTGTTTTATGGAGGAACAGCAGGGGGCAGTGTTGTATGGGGAACTAAAGCTCACTAAAGTCTTTTCACTCATGCAGGCTGCATAGGTTTTATTTAACATGGGTAATGAATGTTCTCCTCAGGACTCCTCACAAAAAGAAACATCTACACCCTTTGTTGTTTTTTTGTATTTTAACAAATCTAATTTAAAGCATTCTGCGTTCTCTGTTCTGTCCCACTGCCCTTGTTTTTGCACGTTCATAGATCATCGTCTGACACTAATCCCCCGACAACGTCACAGCAAACAATTCAATTAAGCAAAACTGACAGCGCTGATGGAATAAGAGTGTAGAAAGTCTGGTGTGGACTCCCAAAGGAAGTCACTCCACTGGAGGTTCTTGGGGGACAGCAATGAGTATTTACTAAAGGCAAAAACACAGCCAAGCTTTTGTGTAACGTAGGCAACTACGTAATGTGTGGAGGGGACCCAGAGGTAAATTGCACTAGTTTTGTGGGTAATGTTGTTACATTATTTCTGCAAATTAGCAAAAGGGAATCTAGGGATTTTGGCAACAGCAGCTTCCACGATTACAGCCCGACAGGCAAAGTCTCAGACCTGTTCCAGAATCTCCCAGCGGTAGCCTCCTGTGCCTCCAATGGCTCCTGCTGCGCCTCCTCTCGCTTCTCCTCTGCGTCTCCCTCCATCATGCCCTTCTCCCTGTGAAACCTTGAAGGAGAGAGTAGAGAAAGCAATCAGGTTTCTCATCAGATTTCTCCAACGGATGGTGAACGTGAGTCAGCTAACTCGGATGAAAAAACCTATCTGTCAGCAAGAAATCCCCCCGACGCAGCAGGTGGTGATATAGTGCGGAATGGTGTAATGATGGAGCCCTGGCGGTGGCCTTAATTACTGATAGGCTTTTAATTAGCAAGCTGGACAATGTGTGCTGAAGGCTCGGAGGTATTGATAGGAAAGGTCACGGTGTTATTGGGTGGCCAGGCCAGTGGGCGGTTGAAGAGAGGCAGGGGGAGTGATTAATCTTCACCGGTCGGCACTCCAGTCCCACGGAGAGGGGTATTGATTTGTCCGAGGCAGGACATGGCAGCTGCTGAAGAACAATTAAAAACTATAAAAACTCTAGTCCGTGCGGCCTGGAGCTGGCCTGCTATTGACAGCTGAGATTTAACACGGTGCCTTGTGCTTCGTATGCTGTTTTGGGCAACCGCCATGCTTATGTGTATGTATAATGTATTTACACAAATTCTCAGTAACTGAACACCAAAAGCACCATTTTAGTCCATAATGTTTGAAGGGATTACACTATGTTGATTTTTTTCATTATGAGCTCCAGTAGCACTGAACATTCCCATCAGCAGGGAAAAGGGTGCTGACTGCTTTATTCCACCATAAACCATCAACAGCTTATTCAACCATGGCAGTTTATTCAATCTCTTCTTATGGCCCGTGAGGCTTGACTGGATCTGTCCAATTCCAGCTCTTATCAAAAGTGATGCACATTTCCTCGCAGGCATGAGCATCCAGTCCCTGAACTGCTCGGCACTGCACCCTGCAGCTGGGTTTCAGGTTCAGGTCCCAGCTGTGCCATGTGCCAAGGGTTATCAAGGATGTCCCCTTCCAAGCACTTTGAGAAATGTGTGCATGCTGCATGGTCAGTAGTTTGAAAGATGGTGTCAGGCTTCACATTCACTGCGGAAGGTGTGTACCCCCCCCCCCCCCCCCCCCCCCCCCAAGCCTGGCACCGCTGACGCGCAGTAGGGGAGAGATCTGCGACACTGGGAACTAAGAACGACTGTGACTAGGCTGGAAGAAAAAACAGTGAAACTGCAGGAAGGAACTGTGGCCAAAAAAGTGATGAATGTTGTTGTACAGTGTTTGTGGTCCACTGCAGCCAAGTACCTTTAAGGGCAAGAGATGTGTCCTGATCTGGCTTTAGCGATACTCTTAACTAAATTTGTTCATACTGTTTCTTTGTCAGCTTTGAGGACTCTAAGACAGCAAAGGACAAACAACTCTTGATGTTAAAGTTAAAGCAAAAATATCATCTACTGTATTGCGAACATAGTTTGACAATACAAGATATGCACTGTAAATAAATAACTGTAAATTACTGAATGTCTGGGTTGCCAGAATTTCCTATATTCTAATAATCCCATATTATTTATTGTTTACAATACATAACTATAAAAATACACTGTAAGAAATGCAAGTCTCAACGTAAAAATTATTGGTGGCACATAATATTTTAGTCTTATTCTTTCATTCCTAATTGTTTGATATCAACTATCTGCCCGACAGTATAATCCTGTGGTAATGCAAGAGTGACCACTGCCATGCACAGCCAGTGCATGTAGACACACGCAGCAGTATAAAAATGGTAACCTTCAACACTGAGGCCAGATGTATCCTCAAGAGAAAGTAGCATGGGGGAATGAGTACCCACTGTGAAGAGGGAAAGGACACACCCGATATGCAAATAGAGGATGCCAGGAGCCAATGATAAAGGAGTTTTACTTCAAAATGTTGCACATTTTGTCACATGTTTCTTATGTTTGCCGGACCCCAGAAAGAATAGCAATAGCAGCTAATGAGGATCCAAATAAAACATTCAAACTCACAGCACAGCTGACTCAGATCCAACATTTTTACAGTGCGTATGACAATCATATTTTCAAACCTGCCAGAGAATCATGAACGCAGGTTGCTTTCTCTGCTTTATATAATCTATGATCTATTTTACAGCCACTTTTGATGTGTGTTTGAGGTCAGTATCCCTTTGGAACACCCAATTGTGTCCAAGTTTCAACAGTCTAGCTCATGGCTGGACGTTATGATAAAGAATTCTGAAGTAATCCTCTTTTTCCACTAATCCATCCATGTTGTGTCCAGAGCATGAAGCTACCACCACCATGATTAACAGCTGGTACAGTCTTCTTGGGGATGGCCTCACCTTTACACCTCCAAACATAGTTCGGGTCATTGTGGCCAAACTCTGACTTTGTCTCATCTAACCATAAACGTGTCCTCCAGAAGGGTTTGCCTCTATGATCAAGTGATCAGCTGCAAACTTTAATAATGCTTGAAGATGTTAATTTTGGAGCAGGGGCGTCTTTTTGGGACAGTAGCTTCTCGGCCAGTGGCGAAATAAAATTTGCTTGGTGGTGGACAGCGACACTGGTGTTCCAGCAGCTACCAGTGGTATGGTAAAACTTGGTGATTCTTGGGTTATTCCTGACATCTGAACCAACTTTCTCTCAGATGAAGGTGACAGTTTTTTTTATGGCAAAGTGGTGACACCTTCCAAACTTGTACTTATGTACAATTGTTTCAACTGAACAAAAGGGTTTTGGTCCAGGAGACGTTTCTGACTTGTGTAAATCCATGACCACCTTTTTTCTTTTTCATTGTACTTTATGCTGATCAATCCAATGAGTGCTGCCAAACAAATCCTTTTAATTGGGCACAGATAAACTACCAGCTGTAGTCCATAATGATCACTAACAGGAAGTGAAGAGGCCTGGGCATTTGCAAGTTAAAAGACATTTTGGAACTTTTGGCACCACTGAATTAATAATCTAAGGGGATGTATGTATTGTCTGTATGTATAATTTAAACTGTGTTTCTATTGAAGATTTTGTTCACTTGATCTGCCCCAGTATATTAAGCATGCATGTTTTTTATGTAGAGATGTTATTATGTTGGTGCTGGAATGCAAGACAGGTTATGCTTGGAACAAAACAAAACAAAAAATATTCCTTTTCTAAACCTAAGTACATATATTAGTCCAGTGTCCATCAGGTTTAACAACTAGATGGTGTGTAGTAACAGAAAGTGATCATCCATCCCACATCCTTGTGTTTGCACTTAGAACAGGTGAAGAAGGTGAAGGCTACACAGCGCTTTTTTGGGAGAAAGAACAGCATTTTGTTTTAGCAGTGTAGTGCAAGCTGCTCTTGTTCAACAGAGGGGAAGGAAACAGCCTGCCTAAGTGTCGTTTTAATTGGCTACTATACTGGCAGCTGCATCAACACCGTCTGTCCCCTTCTCACTAGAGCGTCTTCTATTAAAAATGTGCTGGTCCTTAAGCAACACAAAGCTCTGTCCACACTGTTTAAAAGTGCGAATTACCATACTCTTCATAATCCGTGTGTGAGGGACAGGACTAACACTAGGCACGAGAAAGCAGGTTAAAAATGAAGCTGACTGCGGACTATAAAATGAGATATAAATGAATTAATCTATACTATGATAGGTTTGTGCCTTTTTTGAATAATATGATTTGGCTCCTTTTCTGATGACTGTGCCTTTTCTGAGTTAAGAGTGGCTGATGCCAGATCTGCCATGATATAGTCAGATATATGCTTAAGTTTAAGGTCAAACAAATGCATTACCCCCCAAAATGCTAATGTGGCCAACAGTGAATGAAGGCTTACATGGACCAGTGAACATGGGCTCATTTACATAATGCTGAGTTTCAAACTCAACTGTATTTCAATCATCATTAGCTATGTTAGCATTTCTTGTGTGAGCCTGTCCTTCAGGTGACAGTTTAAATAAGTGGCACAGGAGACGTTTTGCCTTAAAGGAAAAGTTGAAACAAATGTTAAAGGAATGGCACGGCTCCATCAAATATTAAAGCAATAGCTAGAACATTAGTTTGAAGAACTTATATATATTTAACAATGAATAAAAGCCACTGATCGCTTGAGGTCATTTTGATAATGCTAACCACTAATGCCAACCTTATTTTGACACCTATTCCTCAGGTATACAATTACACCTCATTCAGTGCACCTGACGCAATTCATCAACCAATTAGAGAGGCCTTCATGAGTTGAATTCACAGTCTTACCTGATACAGTATTGCTGCTGGTCTAGCAGGAAGGCCCAGTGAAAGGACACAGGGAGTGGGCTGCAGTTGGTCATGGTGATCTGCTGTTGGGCCTCGGTGTGGTTGAGTACACAGCCAAAGTCCAACATGCTGCTAGAGAAGTGTAAGTTGGGGAAGTGCACTTCACCTCGCAGGGCCACTGAGTCACGCTGAGGGTGGCCACTATACCGCACCTCCAGCACCTCCTCTGCCACACGACTTACGAGATCTGACCGGTATGAGGGGTCGAAGCGCACCCACTGCTCGGTCTCAGCACCCACACCCAGAACCAGACACTAAACACACAAACACATAGAAACAGACTGACTTTTATTTTCTCAGGTTCAGGATTTATACCGAGGGTAAAGGTGAAGCTCTTATTATTGCTTCTGTCTGGTCACTTACACTATATGTTCAAAAGTATGCAGACAGCTATACACTAAAGCAGCCACTGCAGAGTGTAAACAAAATGCAGTGTAAACATTATTAATACCCTTGACTGGAATGAACAGGTGTCTAGAACTTTTGGAAGTATAATGCTTGCCTCATATCAGTATAAAAAGCTTGGAAATGGAAGTGCTTTTTAATGTGTGCACTGCAGTTACAGCAACTTGTCATGTGCAGAATTCTTCAGAAATTGTTTTCTGATTTGATTTTAAATGCCAATATCCTTCATCTTTGCTTACATTTTATTGCATTTCACATTGGTCCAAGTGTAAAGTGTGTGTGGGTTTTCTAACCTCTTTTTACCCCTTAGAATTATCTTCAAAAACGATATTTTTGCTGTTGCCCAAAAACACTGCATCTCTGAAATGGTAGCTTTACAGGAGAAGGACAACGCCTCTCAACATTCAATGAGGCTCAATGTTAAAAGATTTATTTCCAAGTAATTTTGGAGCACTTCTATTGGTCCATTCATTCATGAATCGATGGCTGCCAGATTAAAAAAACACAGATACAAGGCTTTGCGCTACAGTGATGATGTGTAAATACTCATGTATTAATGAGCCAAAATGCTTCTCCGCTTTAAACAGTTATCCTCACAAACTGCTTTTTGAAGAGCGCACCTTTAAGGAGGTGAAGGAGTCATCACCAGCATGGTCGCAAAGTCCAAAAGGCTCAGCCAGGGTGAGCTCCATAGAGAGGGTCAGGGTGGACACGTTTTTTAGACACAGCCTCTCATACAGAGGCACCAGAGGCATGCTTGGAACCTGTAGGAAACAGAACTGAACTGAGATAATTCAGAAAGACAGATCTTAAACATGTCTTAAACATATCGTAAAGTATATCAATGATGAGGAATGTGATATATATGGTTGATGCTTGGTTCATGTTTTGCAATTTGCACTCTGATTCTTGCTTGTCAAGGCTGTCCCTTGCAATTCTGACCTGAGAGGGTATCTAATACTCAATCACCCACAGGCTGGATGTAATATTTCTCAAGCCAGACTTGCATTCTTCCTCCATAAGGCTGGCACAAACTCTAACAAACCAGTATCCTCCCCTTTCTTTCCTCCAACTCAGGCACTAAGTGTCCTCTCCTTCCTCTTCTCCCTTTGCCTTTTCTTTTAGATGCTTTAGTCCTGCAGGCCCCGCTGTGGGAGCTGCCTGTAAATCTAGAAGCAAGGGCTGTCAACACGCAGATGGATGGAAGCGAATCAGATAAAAGAACGCCACAGCGTCAAATTAGCATTTTTAGATCTGAAAAAAAGCTGTCTTGCGAGGGACCCTGAAAGCAGCTGTCAAAAGATAGCAGAGATCTATGAAAATCAGTATAGCTGAAGCTGAATGGGGAGAGAATAAGCGAGAGTGTGTGTGTGTGTGTGTGTGTGTGCGACAAAAGAGGATGTGTGTGAGAGAGAGGGAGAGGGAGAGAGAGAGAGAGAGAGAGAGAGAGAGAGAGAAAGATAATAAAAGTGATATAGGGCAGACAGAAAATCAGTTTCATTATGATGATGGTTCTCCCTGAGCTAGAAGTGCTTATTCTTCAGCTCTGTTCGAACAGAGGAGGAGCAGAGATGTGCTGTAGTGGTGCTGAGACCATTCGTTGTTCCAAATGTTACTCTTTAAAGGATTTCACACGAATTCCAATGTTTTGGACGTTTTCTAAAGGTCTGTATATTAAAACATGCTTATGTGCCTTTGGGGTAGACAATAAGCTTCAGTTTTTAAATGGCTTCAGACCAGAAAGGACCCTACGGTCAACTTTGTTTTACTTGCAGTAGCTGATTAATAACCTGGGTGTGTTGTTGCAAACGGTGGGAAATGCTTAATGGAGAGAATCAGTGTTATTTCTACGTAAAAAAAAAACTGTGCCAGTTCTGGTTTTACAGCACTCTAAATATGCTGTTGAAACTGAGATTAAAGTTATAAGGATAAAGCATTGAAGGTTTGCAGTGATCCCTACTTCCTACACTGCATAGGTCTTTAAAAAATAGCTGCTTGGCATTAATACTGCATAATGTGACACAGAAAATGACATCTAGAATTTAGCTGCATCTGGACATACACTAACCAATCAGCCATAATATAAAAAGCTGCCTAATATTATGTAGGTTCACCTCGTGCCACCAAAACTGCTCAGACTTCACAAAATCTCCTCAGGTGTGTGGTATCGGGCACCTGTATTGCCAGATCGCTGGTAGTCCTTTCTTGGCCCATTTTCTTCGTGAGTGACCACTGACAACACATTAACTTCACAAATTGACTGCTCACTTGCTGCTTAATATAGAATATAACTTGATAGGTGCCACTATAACCAGATGATCAATGTAATTCACTTCACCTGTCAACAGTTTTTACGGTTGTGTGTTTTAGTGTTACGGCTGATCAGTGTATTTTTATATATATATATATATATATATATATATATATATATATATATATATATATATATATAGTATAGTTTTTGCCTGTAGAACTGTGGAACATACATAAGAAGTAGAGAGCAGGTCTACCATGCAGTTACAATGCCTGTTAAATAGTTCACATTTAATAAATACATTATGAATTCAAATTTAGATATAGCAAACAAATTTGGTCAACCAATATAAACCAAATAAGAGAAAAAAAAGATTTTTGTTTGGACACGAAACAATAACAAATCCTTAGTGCTAGTGTTCGGGTCAGCAATCTATTTTCCAATTCATTAGACCGTAATTCTGCCCTATGGGTTGAGCCATCCTTCCACAGTGAATTGACTGATGTATCGATTCACTGATCTCTAAAAGGATTTGCAGTAGGAACAAGCAGGAGTAGAATACGCAGTTGGACAGGATGTATCTGCACTGCTTTCACATGCAGTAATGGCCATCGTTTGCTCTAGAGAGTAAACAAAACAACAAACGGCTGAGGAACTTTCTTTGTTTGTGAGGGAAGAGATAATTGCCACAACGCAAGCACACGGAACAGACTGACGCATTGCCAGCGTGTAAAGCAGCCCTCCCAGCACTAAAAAAAAAGAAAGATTTGATGAACAAAATCTCAGCGTTCAGCCACCGAGCTGCGGCACAAATCTCTCGACGCATGCATGACAGAAATGACATCTGATGTCGAAGTTCTTATGCAATACCGGGTTCTGCCTCACTACCCCCTCAATCTTGCTCTGGTGACATTATGAAATGCCAGCATAATGAAGTAGGTTAACATTATATAATGGTGGAGGGAGGAGTTTTCAATAGAATTTCAGAGGAAGAGCATGCAGTCAGGAACACAAACACATAAACTCATACATACACTATAGGTCTAAATGTTTGTGGATACCCCTTTTAAAGAACGCATTCAGCATTATGTTGGACCCATTGCTGACACAGATGTGCACATGCACACACACTGGTCTAGTCCCTGTAGAACAAAATAAACACATTAGATAAACCTACTGGCACCATGCCTAATGCCAGGCATGGGTTAGCGGGGTATAAAGCCTCCCGGTATTAAGCTGTGGAGAAGTGGATCTGTGTTCTCTGGAATGACAGTTTTGGGATGAGTTGGGGAGTGACCTCACTAACGCTCTTGTGGCTAAATGCAATCAAATCCTCACAGCAGTGCTCCAAAACATAGTAGAAAGCTTTCCTTGGACAGTAGAGACAGTGACTCCAACAAAAGCAGCACAGACTCTTTTTAAATACCCTTGAATTTGAAAGTAACACTGAATGAGCGGGTGTACCAGCACTTTTGTCCATATGTATGTAGGCACCCACACACACCTTTTCCACATAGAAGTTGAGCTGCTCAGAAGACATGTCTAGAACTGGAGCAATGAATTGGCATGAGACGTCCACAGTCATGATGCGTTCCTTTGCAGTCTGATGTCCCACGATGGCATGGCATACCAGCCTTTCTCTCACAACCTAGACACACACACATATATAAACACACATGTTAATCTTATTATCTAAAGACACCCACTGACTAGTGTAATACTTTTCTGTCTACATCTAAGTATGTTTTTCTGCTACCCCAGAGGAGCAAAATGTTTAAGGGAAGATGGGCTACTGCATTTTTATGCATTTGTAACTCTACAAAAATGTATACTACATGCTAATCCAGGTAGTCCTAATTTCTACATTTTAGAAATGTTGATATATTGGCAACTGTATTGGTCTCAGCAGATCCAGCCTCTTGCAGAAGATTTGTCTAAATCATAATTAAGTACCCCCAACTTAAGTACTACTGGCCAGGCTGTGAATTTGATATACAGTTGTGAAAATGAAGACAAAAGAGCCTTCTGAAAATAAATTTGAGATGCCGACAAGAAAGGCTCGAAAATAATATTCAAGTGTTCGGATACTTTGGTAATTACTATCGGATCGAATACGAGGAAATGGTAGCTGCATCATACCACCCAAGAACTGGCTAGACAAGGCCATCCTTAAAAACTCAGCATCAAAGCAAGTAGAGGATTTGTGAGGGGAGCCACAAAGAGTTCAACAGTCACTTTGAAGGAGCAACAGAGTTCAGTGGCTAAGGCTGAAGTGAATATGCAACAATCAGTTCTGCATCCAACTTGCCTGTATAGGAGGATGGCTAAAACGAATCCATTACTAAAGACAACACCACCAAAAACATCAAAAACATGTCTGGAGTTCATCCCAGCATTCTAGCTAAATGTGAGATAGGGTGTTGCAGTCTGACAAGACAAAAATTGAGCTTTTTGGCCAAAATTAAAAATGCATGCATGTGTGGCACAAACAACACACTGTCCATTCCCCAACAAATAGTGAAGCATGGGGGTGACAGCATCATGGTTTGTGGATTTGTTTTCCTCAGTGGAGGCATCTTGGGATAACTGAGGGATGGATGGATAGTACAAAATAATTATATAATAATGATAAGAATAATCAGCAAATAATCAGTTTTTTGAATTTGAACATTTACCTTGAGAGCAGACTGGTGTGCTATAACCTACTGGAGCAACCTGTGTCATTTGTTATCTAAACAAAATCGCTGGAACAATCTGTAATAGTGTCCCTTGTACTCCAAATTAATCTCTTGAATTTCCCAAGGCCCAGAACTTCCATATCAGCGTAACCTTGCTTTAAATCTTTCATATTCCAGACCCCATGCTTGATATGCACCTTTTTCATAGGCTCATCTCTTATCTTAAAACGATCTTTAGGCAGGCTTGACAGTGCTGCTCTGAAATACAGCTGTGCTCTGTCAGCCCTGAGCTCCAGCACACTGAAATACACCCCGGCCAGGGCCAAGCAGAGATGTGGAGCCCTGGCGTGGGCCGCAGAGACCTGGCCTTATCTCCACTCCTCACCTTCCCTCCTCTCCCGCTCCCCATTCAATCAATAGGGGCTCAGGGCAGCAATGCCCCAGAGAGGAAGTCAATATGCTGCTTGGCACGGCTCCATTAAGAGAAGATTAAGGGTGGTTTTGAAAGCCTTTATCTCTGTGCTATTCAACCTTTAACAGGCTGTGCTGGTGTGTGTAACACTGAGGAAGAAATGTGGCAATCACTTTTAGGCAGGCTGATGAACACATCCCAACAGATACTGATTACTTTGTGTAAAGTGCCGCAAACCTAATATGATTGCTCACTGACAGTAGATACAGTCTGCAGATCAAATATCTAAATAAAAGGGTATGTTATTTCAGCGCTGAACAGCTTTGGCTGAGTGAAAGCTTATTTTAGTGTGTGAATACAGCCATTTCACACAAAATACAACTGATAAGAAAACAAACTTAAAGCCCAGTGAAGCACTCAAACTCTGTGGCAAACCTGAATGCTTTGCAAAAGCCTTTGGTGCTGCAGTACTGAAAAGTGGTCAGATTGCAGCATGTCCTAACTGAGGCTTTTTCAGTCAATTCAGTCTATAAAGAATATAGCGATATATATTTTTTTTTAGAAAAGAAGGGTTTGCTCTACTTTGGGCGTGTCACAGGAGCCCTCCAGCAGCATGTTAGCTGATTGGCCTGGGGCAAGCTCCAATCGGATGGGTGTCAGGGTGAAGACAGGGCCATCCAACGGTGGAGTCGTCAGTGGACTCCTGGCTTTCCCCTCCCTGGAGGTGCTGGTGGGCGGTGGGCCTCTGCGGCGGAACTGCGGAAAGCCCTCTGTGGCCCAGTAGAGCTGGTGCAATCGGCCACCTTTGTTGGTCACTCTGAAATGGTACTGGCATGGGCCGGAGCTGCAAAGCAAACAGAGGACATGTGTTCCTATAAGTCTAAGGCTTATATTAGCTAAGCTCATGAAGGACTGATTGACCCAGAACTAATGGAGATAAGCTTAAATTAATCTCTCCAGTCTCAGAATTCTAAAATGTGGCCCGCAAAGATTTTGAGGAAAATGAACAGCTCGGGTCATTAGAGTTGCTATAATATGGGTAAGTGTGTGTGTTGGGATCATTTTTCGTAAATATTAATATGACATTTTGCATAATTAAATTAAAAATGAAGCTCAAATTATGTTAAAATTAGTTAGGGTCAAAATTATACATACAGAGCCAGAACTAAAGCGAACCTAATAACAGCTTAAATGTCTCTTGAACCTGGTCAATGCACATTGACCACATGCATTTAACAGCCATCATTACCTGACCTGTGTAAATCTACAACCATTCTTCATTCTTCAGATCTGCACTGAGCGCTATGGACTTTCCTATTGCATTGTCTGTTGGTCAATCCAATGAGTGCTGTCAAGTCAACCCTTTTATATGGACACAGAGAAGCTACCAGCAGTAGTCAATCATGATCACTACCAGGAAGGTAAGAGACCTTGGACTAGGAAAGCTCAAAGACATTTTGGAACTTTTTGAGCACATTCTGAGCACAACTAAACAAATTATCTAAGGACTGTTTGTATGGTTTTTGTAACCCATCTGTGACAATTTTGACAATGCTCAGTATTGTCATGACACTTGTATCTATGATAAGTGCATGTACACTTACGAACACAACTATATAACCAACAATTAGCGTTGTGTGAAGTACACAGAGAACTCAAAGTAATGTAAATCATCTATAAATAGCTTTTGACGTGTCCTACATTTACCTACAGAAATGGAAAAGGAGGTGCTGCATTATTAAAAACAGTAGCACTTGCCATCTTTAACGTTAATGTTATCCATACTGTTGATCCATTGTTATAAAGAATACAATCATACCAAATATGCGGAGACTGCCCGTCCTGCTCTTGTAGGTTAAGTAGAAAATTGTGTAATTTTGACTCTTTACCATTTTACATCACTTTAAAACTTGGTGATAACTCTACTGTACAGTGTACCTGAAGTGGGCTCCAAGATCCAGACTGGGGGCAAAGGGTCGGTCAGTGACAATGGTGGTGCCCTTGCCTGTGCCTGACACAGCAACTGTTTGGGTTTGGCTGTCCTGGATCGCCAGCTGCAGTTTGTCCTGGAAGGGCAGCGTGTCATCCAGGTGGGCCACCAGCCTTAGCTCGAGGTAGCCTTCCGGGGCGACCTCTCCTTCTGTGGGCTCCACACGCCACTGAGACCTGCTCCGAGCCTGTAGATATTGTTAAGATGTGGTAACATTCCACATGTTACATCCTGGCACTACACTGAAGCAGTCACATCTTTGTTATATCAGGGACACATATAAATGTAAATCGAAGTTTATGAACAGTACAATAGTATAAAGCATGAACCAAATACATTGCAATTAACAGAACAACATAAGCAAGAACTGTTGACACCTAGCAGGAAAGATGGCCTACTTTTGACCAGAATCTATTGTATTGCACTGGCCCTCATATGGGGGTATCTGAAATCAGTCAACAACAATTTCCTTCAACACACATCTCAGTGAGCTGCCACTTACACGCCTCCGCTAAGCCAAATCTTATCTCGCCCTTGTAGTTTAATGAGGGGCGCCTTTTTAATGAGCAGCCAGGGAGAGATATTTGTGTGTGTGTGTGTGTGTGTGTGTATGTGTATGTGTATGTGCTCTCCTTCCAGCAGGATTCCCTTTATCAACCACTGCTCTCAAAGACGAATTCAAGAATAGGAGTGGATGGAGCTAGAGTAAGAGAGAGAGAGAGAGAGAGAGAGAGAGAAAGAGAGGACTGAAGGATTTGTACTCTTCTCTCAGACTGAGGAAGAGTGCACAGGGGCTAATGAAGGCAATAAGAGTTATCAGCTGTGGGAGCCTGGACTCTGGGCTAGCACCAGTGGTGGGGTATTCATGCAGAGGATAACAAGGATAACCTTATGAGCCAAATACTTCACGTTCCCAAACACCTAAGATAGAGCAAAAAACCCTTCTTTCTTCTCTCTTTCTTCTCTGATGAGAAACACGGCAAATGAGGAAATCCCTGAAGCTTGCACTCATCTCTTTCTTTCTAGGCATTTGCACACGGCACCCTCCCCTTCTTCTCTTCATCTTCTCCATCTCCTCTCTAAGGCAGCCTCAACTATTAGCTGAAAGGCAGATTAAAATCAATTTAATGCGCCATGCTGATTGATGTCTCCCGCATAAAGTTGTAATTGGGATTTTCAGAGCGAGGGAAGAGAATGGCGGTGGGTTGTGAGTGGTTTATTCTGATTAATGGTGTATTATTTATCTTCTTCAGTGGGGCTCGTCCTGCTATTTGGGCACAGTACATTGCATTCATCATGTCCTACCTGCATCTGTCTCTTTGCTTGCCTCATCCAAGTGCAGGCCAAAAAGAAAGAAGCCAGGCTGCTTCTCATCTGGAGTGTGCAGTGTGCCGCGTAAACCTCAGACGTGAGTGAAATGCAGAAGTAGCAACTTTTTCATTACCAAGTCCCCCAAAGTGATATTGAGTGTTTGCGTGGCATTATGACAGCGCATGTGTGGGCTAGCGCGTATATGTGTGTGGCAGAGGGAATGTCGCTGAGCCACAGAGGCAGCAAGTAACGGAAGCCTAATCCTTACAGCAGTCATGTAGAACCACACAGAGATGATTACAGACTTCTGATTCGGCTCGCTCACTCTCGCTATCTTGCTGCCACTTTTCTTGCTGCCTAGACAAACTCCGGGGGAAAACCAAATTGCGAAAAAATACTTTTATATTCGGGCAAATAAGTCTCACTATCTCACTGCCACCATTCCCAATGCCTGGCTAAAATATCAAACCAAATTATAAAGAATCCTTCCATTTTCCCGATATATGCACAGTATGTACAGCACTTTCATAAGAAATAGGAACTATTATTATGGTTATTATGGCTATAATATTATGGTTACTGTGACTGTACATAAAACAAACTGAAGTTGTGTTTCAATGCCTGGTCCTGATTACTTCATTCATGGACAGTAAAGCTGCACAATATACCACTTTTTTTCAGCATTTTCACAAACTTCAATAAAAGTGCTTTCACTTGATCCAACAAATAGTCAAAATAAGTCGTACCACATTTCATCAAGTGCAGCCTCCACGAAGGTCATGTTTGTGCAGGTGTCGCTACACAGTAGAACAGTGCACCACCACTCCACAGTCTTTTGCAGTCAAACTGGTGGCTCTGATTCTCCTACAGAGTTCTCTGGTTCTCTCCAGCCCTCAGCTTGATCTCTTCCGTTTCTTAATTACACTATGAACTAAGGAACAACTACCTAAAAAAACTCTTGCTATCTTCTTATAGCCTTTTCTTGCTTTGTGGGCATCAGTTATTTTATTTTCAGAGTGTTAGGCAGCTGGTTAGAGGAGCCCATGTCTGCTGATTGTTGGGACAAGGTTTTATGAGTCAGAGGGTGTTTCTCACTACCAGGAATACCAAGAATGCAAACTGTGTTTTTGGGAAAAAACATTATTAACAAGTTACCTTATGGGAATGAACTCGCAAGAGCACAAGGACGGAGGACATTTAGCTTTGAGATGTGCTGTGTACTTGCTATTGCGCAATACAATGAGCCCAGCTGGTATTCACTATTATCCAACCAGCTTAGCTAAGGCTACAACAGGAGGGTATATGAACAAAACAGAATAAACAATCGTTGTTTGCATCAAATGAACAAAGATTTGACAATTTTACTACCCATTTCTCGCCTCAGGCAGAACCAAGGGCACAGTTTATTCTTTTTTTTAATTTATTTTGAGTTAATGGAGGTTGGCAGAGAACAAGTTCAAGCGGTACAGTTTCTTTTATGAGAACTCAGTGTCTTCTGCCATCACATCAGTGATAAATTTGCATTGAATACTGGGTATTTCTAATTATTCTTGTTGGCAAGTCATCCTCTGAGTCACCCTCACCTCGCCTTTCCTCACGATAACTGTAAACAAGCCACTGGCCTCTGAGACCTCGGTTAAACTTAGTAGTTATACAAAGGTTCTTTATCAATTTAATGCTTACATCTATTACAAAAATGGTTCTTTATGGAACCAAAAGAGTTTCTTCTATGTCATTGTTTAAAGAGCTTTCTGTGGCACCGTTATTTTTTAGAGTGTACTTACAGTACCAGAAATACGGATCAATGTGCCCCCTATGTTTGGTATGATTAAGGAAGATTAAGACAGCAGGTGGGAACTGGTGATGACTCTGAGAGGGTAACTGAGCAAAAAATGAATGAATGAATGATTCAATCAAAGACAAAAAGTAAACACAAAGTAAATTAAAGTACATACAAATACAGTGGAGGAAAGAATGATTTGATCCCTCGCCGATTTTGTAAGTTTGCCCACTGACAAAGAAATGAACCATCTACTGTATAATTTTAATGGTAGAAATAAGTATTTGATCCCCTACCAAACACAAAGTTCTGGCTCACACAGACCGCTTAGATACTCCTAGTTTCAACTCATCACCTGCATTAAAAACACCTGTCTCAACTTGTTACCTGTATAAAAGACACCTGTCCACAGAATCGATCAGTCAGACTCCAAGCTCTCCATCATGGGCAAGACTAAAGAGCTGTCTAAGGATGTCAGGGACAGGACTGGAGACCTGCACAAGGCTGGAATATGCTAAAAATCCATGAGCAAGAAGCTGGGTGGGAAGGAGACAACTGTTGCAACTGTTCGAAAATGGAAGAAACACAAAATGACCATCAGTCGACCTCCGTCTGGGGCTCCACACAAAATCAACTACATGGGAGGAGCTTGTTAATGATCTCAAGGCAGCTGAGACCACAGTCACCAAGAAAACCATTGGTAACACACTATGTGGTAATGGATTAAAATCCTACAGGGCCCGCAAGGTCCCCCTGTTCAAAAAGACGCATGTACAGGCCTGTCTGAATTATGCCAAATGAACACCTGAATAATTCAGAGAGTGCTTGAAAGAAGGTGCTGTGGTCAGATGAGACCAAAATCGCGCTCTTGGGCATCAATTTAACTCGCCATGTTTGGAGGAAGAGAAATGCTGACTATGACTCCAAGAACACCATCCCCACCGTCAAGCATAGAGGTGGAAACATTATGTTTTGGGGTGTTTTTTCTCTGCTAAGGCCACAGGACAACTTCACCGCATTGACAGGAGGATGGAAGGGGCCATGTATTGTAAAGTCCTGAGTGAAAACCCTCGTCCCTCCGCCAGGACACTGAAAATGGCCAACAACAATGACCCAAAACATACAGCCAAGGCAACAAAGAGGTGGCTCAAGAAGAAGCCTAGAAGAGGCATAGCCAGTCCCTAGGCCTTAATCCCATAGAAAACCTGTGGAGGAGTGGACCAGAATTCCTCCTGATATGTATGCAAACCTGGCCATTGACTACAAGACACCTCTGACCTCTGTGCTTGCCAACAAGGGGTATCACATACGGGATTAAATACTTATTTCACTCAATGAAATGCAAATCAGTTTATGTATTTTATATAGAGTTAAATAAATTATACATAAACTAAATTATATATAAATTATATATAAACCTACCATTAAAAGTATAGACTGTTCATTGCTTAATCAGCGAGGGATCAAATAATTATTTTCTCCATTGTATGTATATGTAGTTTATATCACTATATATGATACACTGAAAACAAAATAATGCCCTAACTTGATTAAAATATGTACACCATTTTCAATCATAAACAATATGAATGAACATGATTTGAACTTTTTATCTACTTACTTTTGTGTTTGTGTGCAAATGAAGTACAGTTTATTTTTATTTAATAAACAACATTACTAAGGTAATTCTGTAAAAACACTTACAGAGCAATATTTGACTAGCAAATCAATTCCCAAAATGTATGGCTGCAAAAATTCACCAGTCCTGCACCCCCCCTCCTGAACTTTCTTAAAGTTGCTGTATCTAAGCCAGAATCCCAAGCTGCCATTCAAGCACCTCCTCACCATCAATATATTTACTCTCCACAATTACATGAGCATGCAGCTCTGCCAAGATGCAGGGTGAATGGAGGGCATCCACATACCAAACCACAGCCTGCGCCCTGGGCCACAGTTTAAACTGATGTCCGAAGCTCCAGTGACAGTAATGAATGTTCTTGCAGAAAGTCACTTGATTTAGTTTTCATTTACAGCCTAAAGTCTGTTGTCAGCTCATTAGACCTGGAGCAAGAAAAGCAAAGGGGGGCTGTACTACAATGCAATCAGTTGCACAAACAGCAGCACAGATTGCCCTTGGAGCTGGGGGGGGCAGACTGCAAGCACACTACTCTCTGCAGTAAAGACGGCACTTGGGGAAGGAGACAGAAGGGAGAGGGCTATCATTTTAGCCATGTGAGACTATAGAGGAGTCATCAGGGACTCATAGAGCTCCCTCTCTCAGCCTTCATTTGAAAATGAGTGTGAGACAGAGCGAGAGGGTAAGAGAGAATGAAAGAGAGAGGGAAGGAAAGAAAGAAGAAATGGTCGATAGGGGCCTGGACGGGGAACTGGACGGTTTCCCCTTGAGAGGAGGATCCGAGTGAAGAACAAGCCGTATGAAATTTCAATAATCAGATCACGCTTGCATTAGCAAGGTTTAACACCATTGATTGCTTCAAACTTCATCACGCTGGAGAGGTTTAAAGTGGAACCAAAGTGGAACATGCCTGTCTCTGAAGTGAAGATCGCCTCCTTTCTAAATACCTCATATGCTGCTACAGTATGAAGCATCTATAACAGATGGACATGTATAGATAAAGGGCAAATTAATCTGCATTTATAAAAGTGTATGTTCATCTGGCACCCAATACCAGTTCCTTCTGGCTGGAAGCCTGTGCTATCGAGTGACTGTAATGTAATTCAAGAGAACTTGCAAATCGATTAGAGCTGAAAAATGCTTTGTAAAACCTCTCGCATTATCAACACACACACAGGGTCAGAGCGTTTCCTCAGTGCTACATTTTAAGGATAAGCATCAGTCCATGATCGAGGACACCTTGAATGGGCATGTGTGTGCGTACAAATGCATGTGTGAGTTCGAAATCCTTCCCAGAGTAAACTCAGCAAAGCCTGCTGCTAAAATGATCTGGGCTTAGAAACAAAGAAAGCCCCTCCAATAATGAAACCACAGTGAATGGGAAAATGGAGATGAGGGGGAAATTAGGCCAGTTAAATAAGATATGTGACTATGGGAATTAAGCTGACTTTTATCTTTAAGCAAACATCCACCAGCCGTAGGGAGAAGACCAGGAGATTGGACTAAGCCCCCACCCCCCCACAATAAGACCAAATTACACCACTTTTTATGCAAATTAATAGACAATAAAGCAATGGATAAAAAAGACCATTAAGATACTTTGGCCTGATAATGCCTACATGGAGCAATATGAGAGACATGACAGGGCACACAATGAAGCCCAGTGTGCAGCTCCTGGTAATAGAATTACATTGGCAGCCAATTTACTATAAAGCCAACAAACCATTCAGCCAATCAGCTAATTCATTATACACTCAATTAGTCTGGGAATTAATTAAGGACACAGCGTAACAAGCTTGGGGAAATCAGGTGCCGTAACAGCGAGCATGCGGGTCATGGAAACTGCACAAAACTTTACCCTAGTAGTTAAAGAAGCTACACAGATCCTTCTTTGCTGCATCCTGACCCCTAACCACATGGGACCGGACCCACCATTTGTGCACGGAAGCGGGCCGGGATGGGAGACTGGTTGGACAGCCGCAGCGACCTTGGGACGTCAGTAAGCACTGGGATGGTGCCAAAATGCAGCTCGGTAGCAGAGAGGGAGATGGCAGGGCCCTGACCGATGCAAGACAGGAGCAGTTCCTGCGGGAGACACAGAGGAACTGAAGGAGCTAGAGGTCACAAATAGAATCAGATTACTCCTCTAAATGCTCTTACTCCTTCTTAACACTTACTGACAGAGTGAATGCGTCTCAAATGAAATCAGAAGTACAGACATAGAAATTTAAATACATGGGCCAAAAGATTATGATTACTCAAATGAGTAATAAATATGTAGTAATTATATATATTAATATGATTAATATAAACAAATAATTATCTTGTAACAACAGCACATGTCAAGCTCTGAGACCTCTTAGATGATAACCAAACAGTCAGTTGTTGTAGCTGATGTGTTGGTTGCTTCTTGTAGTTGGATATGGTAAACTTGACAGGAGCATCTCAGAAAATGCAAGGCTTGTGGGTTGCTTCCAATCAACAATGGTGAGGACATATCGACTGTTAATGACTTACTGATATGAGAGCAGTGGAGATTATCCTGTTTAGACTGAACCAACATAAAGCCTTCTGTAGCACAAGTACCTGCTGCATATGGGATTTCTTTGCCGTAGAACATAGAGCACTCAGAGTGCTCATGCTAACCCCTGTCCACCACTGTAAGCACATACAATGGGCAAGCATGTGTCTGAACTGGACCTCAGAACAATGGAAAATAGTCACATGGTCTGTTTTCTTTTACATAACATAAACAGCTGTGCACATGTGTACTGTTTGCATGTGGGATATGTTGGAATGACATGTTCAATCCGCCCCGGCTGCAACTCACAACTTGATAAAGAATCTGAAAAAATGTGGCAGATACCACAGAACACTTTCAGAGGTCCTGAAGTGAGCTGTGAGGTCCAACAGCATATTAGGCAGGGAGTCATAATATTTTGGCTCATCAGTGTAAACACTGTTGTAAATTAACAAGTGTTAATTTAAGGTTTAACTAAAAAGGTAAATCAGTACCTTAAACCTCCACTGAATTTCACATTTCAGTTATTATAAAAAAAAGCAATGAACCTTTGCCTGGGACACATTTTTTACATTTTATTCCTTTACCTAAGATAAAGATTTCTTCCAAAATGTATATATTACAGCATTCAGGGCACTGAAAGGCACCATAAAGGCAATTTATTACTATCACTGTCCAAATGACATGTAGGGTTTGGATAGCCCTATCTGCACTGTAGGCATTGTGGTCCCTAGCATTTATCCCCACCACTGTAAAGAGTTGGTCTAGTCTAGTGAGCCATTTCACATCAAACCACTCTGAATGACTTTGTCTACATCTCAAGGACTAAATTGTGCCGAACTGTGAAAAATCAGTGGAATTCCCCCTTAAGCTTTAACAAAGTAAATGGCTTTGGCTTAGCTTGTCATCAAATAGAACTTTCTTTTGTAAAAGTCACATACTTGTTTATTGGTACATTGTACCCCCATTTTGTAGGTAAGTCTGTTTTATCCCTTAAATGTAAAAGCAAACACACAAACACAAGCCTACCAGTGGAGGACCCTGTTGGCCAAGTATGGCAATGAAAGCTGTGAGCTGCCGTTGACCCAGTGCCTTGGCCTGAAGAACCAGAGGGATCTGCTCTGTACTATATGGGTGAATAACTCCTCGTGGATGAGGACTGGAGTACAGCAGAGATGGGTTCTCTTCATATTCCTAGACACACAGACACATTTAAGCTTACTACAGAATAAGAGACTATAGTGTAATAATTCCTATCCCCACAAGGTTATTTCATTATTATAACTATTTTACAACCCTGCCCACTATACTATAGTAATACAACAGTAATGGAATGGTCCCTTCACAGGAAGAAAAGTTGCAAAAAAACATCTGCTGATTAAGGATTTCTATTTATTTACCTGGTCCAGAAAGCCATAGCATGCAGGAAGATCTGTGTCATTGATTAGGCTGACAGACCGCTGATAGGGGTAACCTACGAAGCAGTGCTGGAACTCAAGTAAACGGTTCTCGAGGTGAACTTCAGGAACGACACATCTACAGGCACAGTCAGCAGCCAAGATGTAAATGCCATGTATGTGTGGGAAGTAGGAACAGACTTTGTTTTGTGAATGCCCTACCTGGCCTTGATTGGGAGAGCCAAGACTTCCTCACCCACACCGTGCACATCCACCACCAGAGACAGGCTGTACTGCTGCACTGTGTTGGAGCACAAAATAACCTGCAGCACACACAAGCACAAAACACAAACACACACACACACACACACACATTGCTTGCACATTTTATTACTTATCAATTTTGCAAATTACACTACTTACCCCAACCCTAGGGACAAAGGCAAGCGATAGTTCAAAATATTATTAAACATAATTGATATGCTAATGTAGCATGAATATTTATAGAGCGATACACTTGTCGAAGACTTGTTGGATACAAGACGACTTGGATACAAATATTATTAAAATGCACCTCTTGACTTCACATTAAGAGCAAAAGCGCCTTTTTATTTATAGGAATAATATATTAATAATAAGTAGGACTCAAAACAGCATCAATTCTTCCTCAATTCACACAATTCCTGCAGATTCTTCATTTCACACTTTCATCTGAATCCCAAAGATATTCTACAGAAAAGTGTGCAGGAAACCGTTCTCACACCACTACACCAACTTCACCAGCCTGAACTGTTAACCCAAGGGAGGTTTGGTCCATGACCATGCTGTTGGTGCCAAATTCTGACCCTCCTATTTGTGTGCCTCAGCGGAACTCAACAGGGATCAGACAAGGCTACATTTTTCCAGTCTTCAACTATCCAGTTTGGGTGAGCTTGTGCCTACTACAGCCTCGGCTTTCTGTTCTTGGCTGACATGTCCTTCTGTTGTAGCCCATCCATCTCAAAGCTGGACATTCTAACATGTTTTTGCACACCACAATCGTACAGAGTGGTTATCTGAGTTACTGTCAGCTCAAACCAAAATCTAGTCTGGCCACAGAGATGGTCTGGTGTGGGCACAGAAATCACAGAGATCACATTTTTCCCCATTCTGTGAGGATCGTAATTGGCTGATCAGATACACTATAACAAAAGTATTGGGACACCTGTTTTTTTCATTGTTTCTTCCAAAATAATGGGTGTTAAAAAGGGTTAACCTTCTTTTGTTGGAGTAACTGTCTCTACTGTCCAGCGAAGGCTTTTTAACAAAGTTTGGAGCACTGCTGTGAGGATTTGATTGTTTTCAGTTAAAAGGGCAATAGTGAGGTCAGAATGTTGGATGATAGCCACCCCACCTCATCCCCAACTCCCCAACACAGTTCCACTGCTCTACAGCTCAATGCTGGGGGCATTAGGCATGGTGTCAATAGGTTCATGCTTATCTCATTTCTACAGTGGACCTGTAAACGTACAGTTATGGTAAAGATAGAGTGAGAACCTCCACTGCAGCTTTATGAACATGACTTTTGTGATGCACACTTTGCATTGCACAGTGCAGTTACCTGTGAGATTTATGGCCCAATGTGTGTTTAATGCTCCTTATTCAAATCTGAGGCGGCAATACTGATGTTTTACTCTGCAGTGTTTTTGTACTTATAGACCAAAGTCCAGTAGATGCAGAACACCTAAAAAACTGACTTTACATACTGATCTAAAAGTGCAGCAAAGAGCTCTTCAGGTAGCCCATTCTGTTGTGTGCTTTTGGCTGGAAGCCTGCTGGGCCAGCTGTCATGAGGTGGCACTGGGAGTCATCTGCCTCCTCAGCAGCAGGACACAGCTGCTGACCCCTCATACAGACCTCTCTGCATCACCAGGCCTCATTAGAGCTTGTGCAAGTGGCAGAACTGTCACAGATTGAGACCAGCGCTCCCTGCACACAGGACAGGAGACACCCCGAACTTGGAGAGGCACGCAGACAGCTGGACAGATCCAGCAGATTAGTCCTTCCGAGGGTATGACAGCTAGAGCTGATCGGAAAAGACCACCAGCTGACAGCTACACACAGAGCTGGACAGCCAGCAATGGAAGCAAGGCAAGATAATCACGGCTTGATGGGGCTAAGCGAGGGGAGTCACCTCTCTCTGAGCTCGTTCTTCTGTTCTGTCGTTTTCATTTTCTCTGCTAGAGACAGCAAACCTTAAAAAAAAAAAAACATCTAAGCTGTCCTAAGCTGATTAGGGATTAAAGTTCTGTTCTGCAGTGAAAGAAATTCAAATTTCTTTGAGTTCTTCTCTGGCAGGGTATTTCTTAAATAAAAGATACGAAGTAGACTAAAGAGGGTTTTGACTTGGAAGAAAGCATTGTTGATAGAAAGGGCAGGGAAGACGGTCTCAGCTGCCTTAAGGGGGCAAACCTTTGCATGCTGAAATCAATGCAAATTTTATTTTGCATATGCAATAAGAAAATATACTGAAGACTCAAGGAAAGTTAAATAAAACTAAACTAAAGTGAGCTGGCTAGATAAAATTTAGCATTATGTTTTCCAAATATATCCAACAATCACAGTGGTAAGGAATCCAAAATATACTACATGGGCAAAAGTGTTACGACACCCATTCTAATCCTTGAGTTCAAGTGTTTTAGCCATGACCAATGGTAATAAAAAAAACACATAGCCATGCGTGCCATAAGTATCCCAAAGAGCTGTGAAGGGCAGGCAGCATTATCACCACTAAACTTTGACAAATGGAAACGTCACCAACAAGAAGCAGGGCCACAAGGCCAGCAATTGGGAACCCAGTGGTGCACCTCTGAGCTGCCAACGGGCCTGCATGGCCAGTGACATGTCCCTGAGCTCCGCCCCCTGAACCTCGTATCTGGTTCTGCAGTATGGCCAATAAACTACATCTTACATTCGATCTGGGACTGGGACTCCAGTGTTCTGCACAGAATGTTGATTTCAACCCCACTGAAGACATTTGGGAAATGGAACGCCAATTGTGAGCCAGGCCGTCTTGCTCATCGTTAATCTCTGACCTAGTTTTTTTCCCTTCAGACTCCGAATGCTGCTACTGAACTATATAACGTGCACGAGTCAAGTTTTTGTAAATATGTTTTATCTCAGTTACTGTAGTCTTTCTATCAGCTCAATGTCTGGTCTTGCCATTCTGCATCGACCTCTCTCATCAACAAAGAAATTCTGTCAACTTACTGGATGTTTTTAATTTATTACACCATTGTGAGTATACTTTATAGACTGTTGTGCTGAAAATCCCTCATCAGCAGATCAACAAATTTAGAAATACTCAAACTAATCAATCTAGCACCAACTCAAAATCAAAGAGATCATATTTTTACCCATTCTATGAGGGTCGCAATTGGCTGATCATATACACTATATGGACAAAAGTATTGGGGCACCTGCTTATTCCTTGTTTCTTTCGAAATCACAGGGTCCTTTTTGTTGTTGTCGTAAGAGTAACTGTCTCAACTGTCAAGCAAAGGTTTGGAACACATAATGAAATATTATGGTGCTATGTAATGCTTTGTTATCTATGAATAGTTATAATCACAATAGGTGACTCACGTCAGCAATACTCTTAAGTCAAACAGCCTTTAGTTTAGTAAATGCAGCTAACACAATCACACAGTTCTTTAAAACTAACTGGATCAGTCTGAATGCTTCTTTTACTTTCAATGTCAGGTCTGTATCTCTCAGCTTGTCCAGAAATGTATGTGTAAAGGGTGTCTAATGGGGAATGCTTGAAAGATGATTTGCTGCTTTACTACAGTGATGTAAAGGTGAATTGTACCTTACAACTGTAGCGAGAGTTCAGGAGACAATAACAATTCTTTCATAATTACACTAGCCAGTTAGTATATTTTATGTACAAGCTACTGATTAAGCAACTGTTTCAATCTGTTTTGGGTTTTTTTATTTTAAATGTTTTTGACTATTACGTTCAGACAAGCTAAAATCTTATTTGAAGATTTTGTTAAACGTGACATGTTTTAAGTGGGTGTTTAGGAGTAACTGAGCTCTTCTGAGTTTTTTCAGGAGTGGACATGTTTGCAAGCAATAGGCTTCAAATTAGCATCTGACTTCTACATTCTTTGCATGCCTTTACAGATGTCATTACTTGGAAATTGCATAGCTACACAACAGGCAAAATTACAAGATTTTGTTTTGGGATTTGGTTAATTGTTTGCTTAGCTCACAAGACACTAGATATCTAAACTATACCTGGATGTCTATTTGGCTCTGAGCACGGATGGTGCCTGAACTAGGCATCACTCTGAATTCTTGGAGCCTCCCAGATAACCCGTCTCCAGGCCTCCACGTATTCCTGTTGAGCTGTGAGACCTGTTCAGTACTGGTCACACTGTCCCTCCCCATGCCATCCCCAGGGATCCGTAGGCCAAACCTCATGGGTACCAAGGAGGTATTGCTAAGACAGCAGGTCAGCATTTGAGGAAAACCTATGAGGTCAATGCAGAGAGAAGGGGCAAAAAAGAGCACAGCAAAAAAATGAAGACAACTACACAGGCCGAAAACAGGACATGGCAAAGGCTTTAAAGGCTATTGGTAAATGGGAAGGCATTGATCATCTTGATTAATGAAGTGCAAAGTACAAGTTCATTTACCGAAGGACACCTCGCCGAAGTTGAGCTCTGAGACGCTGAAGTGGAACGTCGGGCCCATTACACACCCCCTGCCACACACAAAAGGACAGAGAGGCACCCATTAAAACTAGACTTCATGCTGCCCGGGGAGAAGTGAAGGTCACTGGACACGTGGCATGAAAAGTAATTAGCTAAAAGTACCAAAGGATCTGCTGAAGAAAAAAGCAGTAAGACAGGAAGAGAGAGGCCGAAGTTGAGAAAGGGAGAAAGAAATGAAATTAATCTATTTTGGGGATGACAATGCAGAGTAGTGCTTCCGTAGCCTTTGCTTTCAGCATTTTCAGTAGTAATCCATCTTGCTCAGGAAGGAGTGCCAGGAAGGGTAAGTGTATTGTAGAGTTTTCACCAGTCTTTCTCACTTATTGAATTCAGGTGCAACTCTTAGAGAGATTCGTTTAATCTGCATTACAAAAAGCTCAGCTGTAGACAGAGGGAGAGTTGTGAAAGATGTGAAAGTATTGTTAAACTGACCCTGGCCCTGAAACATCTAAAATGGCAAAACAACTGCAGTTTCTTTAGGTACAATTGGTTAGACCAGTAGGAGTGTGTTAGCAAAATCGATTCACCGGGGATGAAAGTGAGAAAAATACCTAAAGGTGAGGCTAAGAGGCTGGGGGTTTCCCACCACAGAGAAGTGAAACTCTTCAGAGAAGATGCCCAAGTTGTCTGAGGAGAAGTGGACCTCCAGAGCATGGCAAGCCCCAGGTGGCACCATGCCCTCAGCAGGGCTGAATGAGAAGCACAATCCCATTGCTGTACTGGGCGGCACTAGCCTGTATGGGGCATTTATAAGTCCCTTATTGCTCACAAGCACCTGGGGAAAAGGTAAAAACAGACACAGCACGAAATCACAAATGTGTTGAAGATCTATCGGACCACATGAAGCTTGAAGGGCATATTCTCAGCCCTTCTGGAAATTCCAGCTCAAGTTTAGCTTCTGCTAATAGCTTGTTTCAGATGGTCTAAGCTGGTTAAAAAGCTGGTCATCCAGGCAAAAACATATGCCTAACCAGCTGGTTGACCAGCTTAGCTCTGTTGTTGGTCATTCTGGTCAATCACCTTGGTCATACTGGTGGAACTGTTTGTGTTGCTGAGCAAACCATCAAACTCAAATACTGATCAAGAGCTAAGCTGGTGCTGGGCAGGCTGCTTTTCTTTTATCAGTGAAGACATAACAGCCCTATGTGTTTTCAATGGATTACATGATATCATTCAATGGCCAAATCTATGCTCAGATCAGTTACAGCAAAGCTGGGCTAATCTTACACATCCACAATACCTCGAAGGCAAGTTCTCTGGCCAAATCAGATTCAGTTAGTCTGCAACTTCCTTTACAATTACACTAATGCAATCTTAAATACGCCTTAAAGGAAAATGAGCTATCTGGGCAAGCCACTCAGTTTAAATATTTCAACTTCAAGAGTATTTGACCTGTGCCAAAATTCTGCCTGTTTCAAGACTGGTAATGAAAACCTCTTTCAATTATTCATCAGCTGTTGAATTAATGCTAAAGTAATCCATAGATCACTGCCTCCAAAAGATTGATGAAGTTGATGTTAGTCTCCACTCAGCGTCTTTTAATGGTGAATTGGTAAGCAGAGGACTAATTCTGTTACTGCATAATCTCCACCTCCTGCAGAGCTTTTCACAGGGCTCTGGGTAATGATGTGGGCATGAGTGGTCATTAATGACTATGGGACAAAAGGCATAGGGACAAATTTAGCTGAGGCAAATTTAAGGGATATTTTTTAATAGGGCAGTATCTCAATAGCCAATAAGACATGACATGAACCTTGATTGTTATGATTTAATGTTAAGCTTAGGTGTCTTGGTTGTTCAAAAACACACAGACATACACATATAGGACCAAACAGTGAAAAACAAGTAAATGCAAGTTTATATACATCCTTTTAATCCTATGATTTTGTTTGATCAAAAAGAAGCTATAAATAGTTTTGTATGCCTCAAACAGCTTGTTTGAAACATGTTTAAGATGCAAAGAAAGGCAAGAATATGTTTCCCTACTAGTCATCCAGAAATGTTTCTGCAAACTGTTAAAAAGTAATGATTCCCTACATCAGTGTTTCTCAACCCTGGTCCTGGAGGCACCCTGCCCTGCACAGCTTAGTGGACTGTAAATGAGCTCATTAGTTGAATCAGGTGTGTTGGGAGCAGGGAAAACATAAAAATGTGCAGGGCAAAGTGCCTCCAGGACCAGGGCAGAGAAACAGTGCCTTACGTATGAACTTACATTTAAGAATTTGCAAAAGTGTCACACAGTCATGAGCTCTGTTTAAAACTGCATATCTTGGTTATATGTGGGTCAAAACACTACACAATATTAATATAAAACAATCCAAAATACATTAAATATAAACCACAATAGTTGTTTTCATTAAATACAGTAGGGAAAAAAGTATTCAGTCAGTCACCAATTGTGCAAGTTCTCCCACTTAAAAAAATGAGAGAGGCCTGTAATTGACATCATAGGTAGAACTATGAGAGACAAAATGAGAAAAAAAATCTGAAAATCACATTGTGTGATTTTTTAAGAATTTATTTGCAAATAATGGTGGAAAATAAGTATTTGGTCACCTACAAACAAGCAAGATTTCTGGCCGTCACAGACCTGTAACTTCTTCTTTAAGAGGCTTCTCTGTCCTCCAATTATTACCTGTATTAATGGCACCTGTTTGAACTTGTTAACAGTATAAAAGACACCTGCCCACAACCTCAACCAGTCACACTCCAAACTCCACTATGCTGAAGACCAAAGAGCTGTCGAAGGACACCAGAAACAAAATTGTAGACCTGCACCAGGCTGGGAAGACTGAATCTGCAATAGGCAAGCAGCTTGGTGTGAAGAAATCTACTGTGGGAGCAATAATCAGAAAATGGGAGACCTACAAGACCTCTGCTAATCTCCCTCGATCAGGGGCTCCACGCAAGATCTCAGCCCGTGGGGTCAAAATGATCACAAGAACGGTGAGCAAAAATCCCAGAACCACACGGGGGGACCTAGTGAATGACCTGCAGAAAGCTGGGACCAACGTTACAAAGGCTACCGTCAGTAACACACTACGCCACCAGGGACTCAGATCTTGCAGTGCCAGACGTGTTCCCCTGCTTAAGCCAGTACATATCCAGGCGCGTCTGAAGTTTGCTAGAGAGCATTTGGATGTTCCAGAAGAGTATTGGGAGAATGTCTTATGGTCAGATGAAACCAAAGTAGAACTGTTTGGTACAAACACAACTCGTGAGAGTGAATGCTGAGTTGCATCCAAAGAACACCATACCAACTGTGAAGCATGGGGGTGGCAACATCATGCTTTGGGGCTGTTTCTCTGCAAAGGGACTAGGACGACTGGTCCGTGTGCATGAAAGAATAAATGGGGCCATGTATTGTGAGATTTTGAGTGCAAACCTCCTTCCATCAGCAAGGGCATTGAAGATGAAACGTGGCTGGGTCTTTCAGCATGACAATGATCCCAAGCACACTGCCAGGGCAACAAAGGAGTGGCTTCGTAAGAAGCATTTCAAGGTCCTGGAGTGGCCTAGCCAGTCTCCAGATCTCAACCCCATAAACCTTTGGAGGGAGTTGAAAGTCCGTGTTTCCCGCCGACAGCCCCAAAACATCACTGCTCTAGAGGAGATCTGCATGGATGAATGGGCCAACATACCAGCAACGGTGTGTGCCAACCTTGTGAAGACTTACAGAAAACGTTTGACCTCTGTCATTGCCAACAAAGGATATATAACAAAGTATTGAGATTAACTTTTGTTATTGACCAAATACTTATTTTCCACCATCATTTGCAAATAAATTCTTTAAAAATCAGACAATGTGATTTTCTGATTTTTTTTCTCATTTTGTCTCTCATAGTTGAGGTCTACCTATGATGTCAATTACAGGCCTCTCTCATCTTTTTAAATGGGTGAACTTGCACAATTGGTGACTGACTTTTTTCCCCACTGTACATTGATCTGTTTGTTAGAAGAACACAGTTAGAAGAACCCAAATTTGGATGCTCAACATAACTCAACATAAACACTTACGGTCTGGATTATTAGCTGTATATGTCATATTACACAGTCCTGTATGTATCTTAGATGCATATTGTCATTATTATTACTATTACAAGAAAACAAATAGTGATACCTCATAGCTGTGCTTTGAACCAACAAAGACATTCCCCATGTCCAGCTGATCAAAGTTAAACTGCAACTTGGGCCCCATGCCCTCCGCCTTTATACGCAGTGGCAAACGGGCCTCTCTGCCTGAATGAAGACAAGAAAGATAATGGATTCATGATTATGCACAGAAAACTAAATAATTAATAAGTGAAATGCTCCAAAAAACATAATATTCATGTTCAAAAACATTATATTAATATTCTGCGAAATCTGTTGATTTAAAAGCTGAATATGACATTTCGTTGATCAGCTGATTGCATTGTTTTCAACAAACTAGGAACTGATTTACAGAAAAGAGATTTTAGCCCATGGATTCATTGGTACAAAGCTGATGGGATGGAATTTGCCACAAAGAATATTAAAACTCTGGGGCTCTATCTAACTTCAAAACGAATCTTTAGTAAAGATATAAATCAAAGCACATGTAAGTTCTCCTATAACAGATGGCCTACGAACGTACAAGGAAATAAGTCAATCAGTAATCAGTCAATGCAAAAGAACATTTATTTCTTCACTATGTAGCCGATCTGTAGCTAGTCTATTAGAACTTTAATGCAAAATATACCCCTGTTTGGCTTGCATGCTTTAATTATGTACTATATTTCACTTTTTGAGAATGTATGTGAATATTAGTTACATTTTGACAGAAATATTTATAAAATATAAAAAAATGTTTTACTTTCCATTTCAACTTTTTTGTTTGCTGGTTTGAGCTGAACTTAAATGCCATGTTGAGCACATTTGGTACATTTTGTGCGAGCATCCTGCTCATTAGCAAATGTTCAGCAACGTGCAGTGCATAAAACATGTTTGTGACACTTCTGCTGCAGAAACCACAGTCCACACAAAGCAATTTTGAGTTTGAGTAATTTAGATTTTGTACAAAATATGCCTTTGTGTGGTCAGAAGGTTTTTTTATACACTCATCATGGGCATGAATGTCACTGCAATAATGGTATTTAAATGATTTCTTGAAAATGTTCTTTTTGGGGGGCAGAATGGGTGAACATATATTACTAGTAGAAAATAAGAATTGTTGTTGCTAATTGAGGATTTTTTTAATTAAAATTATACATACAGGGTCAAAATATTCATAGACACACTTATTAGATTAGATTATTCATTCAGTGGTGCTGAAAGTTTGCAAATGTTTTTTAACTTGTTAATGACTGACACAATTGACTACAACTGCTTCTATGTGCCCATATAAAAGGGTTTATTTGACATCACTCATTCGACTAATCAACACACAGTAAAATGGGAAAGTTCAAGAAGTTCAGTGCAGATCTGAGAAGGATGATCGTAGATTTACTCATGTCTCTTGGAGCCGTTTTAAACAACTGCAGATTCCACAATCATCAGTTCAAACAGCTGTACGCAAGTGTGCATTATTGGGAAGTGTAACCACCTTGACAAAGTCTAGAGGAAAACAGGAAATGTCACCCTCAGCTGAGAGTAAACTGGCTTGGATGGTCAGGAACAACCCAGGAACCTCCAGGCACAGTTTTGTCATAAACTGGAAGCTGGTGAAACACCAGTGTCACTGTCCACCATCAAGTACATTTTATAAACCCCTGCTTCAAAATTAAAACTGTACCAATTGTTAAGCATGCCAGTAGAATAATGGAGAAGAACTACCACAGAATTATAGTTATAGCATAGCCATGGCCACAACTGTGTTATTACCGGACATTGACCCCAAATACACATCCAATTGGGGTTTGGAATTGATGAAGCAGGCTACCATTAAATCCTGACCTTAACCCTGTGCTTAAATGTCAGTTCTGTGCCAGGAAACCAAACAATTAATTTGAGCTTGTTGATGGCTACCAAAAGTGTCTGGTAAAAGATCAACTTGCTAAGGATCATATATAACCAAATATTAAGTGTGCTCTATATTTATTTTTGACCAACCTTTTATGTATAATTATGTATAATTATTATAATGTATAATTGTGATAACCCTCCCCACCCCCCAATTAAAATGTGTTCAGTAAATCTTTGTTGTTCTATTAAAGATACATGCTGTTCACTCATTCTGCACCAAGAACAGTTCAAAGAAATAACTGATAGTCCAAAAACACCATGACATTCATGTCCATTATAAGTATGTGTAAACACCTCTATACCTTAGTAAATCAATTAGGTGCCTCGTTATAACAATGTCCTTCCAGGATTTTGCACTTCGTTGCGTATGCATTCGCAAGAAACTCTTATGAATGCAATAAAGGCAATAAAGCTGGAAAAAAGTGTGATCAGATCTTATTACGGACACTAAAGTCTCCTTGCACCTATGGCCATGGTCAGGATAGGTTAGCCTTAGGTTACCTGTAACGTCACAGTACACAGTGTGTTGGTAGAGTCTGGCTTCTTGGGGTTTGAAGATGATGTTGATTTCTGCTGTCCGATTTGGCCAGATGTCCCCCTCCTGCAAACAATGCAGAGAGATGTTGTCAACCCAAACACAGCAGTCTTTCCGCTCCAACAGATGCATTGCTGAAAACTGCACCTCAGGCATTTCAGCTGCTTCTGGGTTTCACTGTGGGCTTTGATGCAGCATTGTTACAAGGGTGCCTCTAAAAATTAACGCACTAATGAAAGTCAAGTGAACAAAAAGTACTTAGTTAAACATTTTCACATACACTGTTAAGTGTTAAATAATTGAAAAGGTGTTTTACAGGCCTATGGCCAACCGGCAGGCCAAAAGTATTGTTACACACTTACATTACTGAAGAATAGCCCCACCAGTTTGTACAGAAGTCCCTGTAGTTGACATATGGCTTAGTGTGTAATAAGCCTTGCTGGTTAAAGGGGTTAAATCTTCTCTTTTAACATATAACTGCTGTGCAATGAAAAATGTGTATCTCCATTGGTTGATCCCTGTAGTTGCCATGTACAGTTCTGAATGAATAGAACAATAGACATGCTCTAAATGATTTGGAATAAACTCTAAAATATTACAGTATAATTACAGTAACTTTCATTCAGAGTTAAGAACATGTTTGTCTTCACCTGTATAAAAAAAATTCATTAGACATCGAAAATATTAAATAATAATAATAATAATAATAATAACAAATCCTCTGAAGCGGAGGTGGACCACGCAGCATGACAAAGACCCAAACAATTTCAGTAAATGCATGAGGGAATGGCCCAAAAGGAAAAAAAAAAACTCTTGGAATCTTGGAGTCTTGGAATGGCCTAGTCAAAGCCTGGAGCTTAAACCCATTGAGATGCTGTAGGGTGATTTGAAATAGGCTGTGAATACGAGAAACCCCCACAAATATCACACAGCTGAAAGAATTCTGCATGGAGGAGAGGGAAAGACTTTCTCCTACCTGATGTGAGAGACTGTTAGATACTAGGGTATTGGGTGTCCTAAAGTCAAATTCTTATTATTTTTGTACAGTGATCACCTTTACCTATAGATAATGTTTAAAAGAAGATCAAATATTGATATGTCATTATTTCCTAATAAAGAACTACATATTTAATGGAGTCTCCTAATTTTATCACATGACTGCAAGAAAACATAACCCAGTGCATAAGGCCAACAATTTGAAATAGAAACTCAACATTATGTAGCATTCTAACACAAACAAAAACACAATAGTCCCTTTAAGTTGGGTTTTTTTGCCATGGTTCTGTAATGTTTGACCATCCAAGCAAGAACGCATTTGTGGGTGGAGCCTGAATAGGTCAAATCAACAGTGTGTGCATAGTTATTAATGAAGAATCAAGGAAAGGATAGCGCTACATTTGTAGAGCTGTAAAAATCTGTGGAATATGTCAGGAACTATTCTTAATTATACCATACAGCAACTGACTGCTTTCAGACACATACACACGCATGAACACACACTTCTCACAAAGCCCTGAAACACAGACCTGAGGTAGATGGCTAGTGGTGAAGACGTCATCAGTACTCTAGCAGTTAGTGGTCAGCAGTGGCCCTGCAGAGCTCTGACAGCTCAAGCATGATACTTCTTACCCAGCAAGCAAGGGGGAGGAGCATGCACACCCGAGCAGAGGCCATATACTCATGCTATTCTTTTTCCATTCTGCCACTTTCCCTCGCTGAACAAGGCCTGACAGGGTGGCATTGAGGTCGAGTCATTCCCTCCCCTCTCTCTCCGCCTTCCCAGAGGGGTGTGGGTGTGTGTTACGGGCGTGTAGGGGCAGATGAGGCGTGGTGTCTAGGAGAGCAATGGGAATGGATGAGGTAGAGAGAGTGTCTCTGGGGGGGCTGTCTCTACCCATCGGTCATAGCCGGAGGTGAGTTAGGGTTGAGATTCGGATCCAAGGCTGTGACTCAGCTCTGCAGCTGGATGGACGTGAGGGAGCGCTTTTCTCCTCCCTCTTTTCTTTCCTTGTTGCCCTATAGCTTTCCTCTTTTCCTTTACTATGTTTCACATGCACAACATGGCACCAGAGAGAGAAAAAAACAGAGCTGAAAGCTAAAGCCAAAAATGAACTTTAGTGCTTGTCGACAATGGTCAAAACTCGATCTGCCTTTCGAGCTTAAAGTACATCTTGGCTTGACGCACCATCCTTTAAGATGTACAGAAGACAAGCATTCAGACTTTTTTCTGTCCTGACACCAAAGTGGTGGAACGCCTATCTTGCACTTATTAAGGCTTACAATTGTACTCATATCTTACTTGATTTGTTTGATATTTGTATTGTGTATGTAAGTATCCATACTGACAATTTTGGTCTATACAAACTAGCTATGGATATTTTATAGTAAATACTGAAGCACTTTTGTAAGTCACTCTGGATCCAAGCGTCTGCTAAACGTCTTAATCGTAAATGTAAATATAAATATGATCATATTAATCCAGGCTATATTGCATTGTCTGAAAGTTAAGACTAAATATACCTATATTTATTAGAATGATACCCCTCTTTTGGCCTGTATGACAGAATTAATATGCCTGGGCATGGATCTACAAGATACTGAACACACTGTTGTTCCATGTGGGCAGTTTGCTGGACATTTTACAGCTGTTCAGTGTTGCTGTAAACAACCCTTTCCCCCTTATCCTAGCCCAAATCACATGCAGGCGTGTGCCGCTTCTGGCAAAGATATGGCACTGCTGGCCCACTGTTGGAACTAGCAAACAGCATATGAGCCAAAAGTGGCCCACATTAAAAATTTGCTTATTTGGCCCATTTTCCTCAAACCAGATTAGAGCCAATTTTGGCGGAGACACAGAGATATGGCAAGGCTGCCTATTGTTGACAGTGATGGACTGCATCTGAGCCAACAGTGGCTCACATATTGAAAATGCTAATTTGGCCCATACATCTCAAAACAGATCTAAGCTACTTCTGGCATTGATATGGCACACATAACTGGCCTTAATATGGACCACAAACTAACCAGACGCGGTGGTCTGCATTTAAAACAGATTTGTGCAATGATAAGTGTGAAACGTTTCATTGCCATAATGCTTCTGGATTCATTTGGTGATCATACGTGTAACATGTAGCATAATGTCATCATAGGTTATCTTTGTTTAATTGTGTAGCGCAGTGGGTTACAACGTGCCCTCCCTGCAGCAAGGAATTTGATTCTCCAACTGGCTGTACCAAGCCAACCACACTATACCAACAAGAGTTCTTGGGCACTTGGGACTCCTAACCCTACATTCATCTACCTGTGTTACATGATCAAATGTACTGTGAGTCACTCTAGACAAGAGTGTCAAAACCTGTATATCTGAGAATTGTTGCCAAAGAAGAAACTTTAGATACCACACATTGCTACCATGAGCATATAATGCAAACACTTAACAGGGTGGTTCCACAGACTAATGTTGCTTCAAAGCATTTAACTCTAACCCTTCCATCACCATCATGGATCTTGGGTATTTTTTCTCATTCTTAGTAAACTGTTTAAATGTTTGTGGGTAAAAATCTCAAGGTGAAAGGTCTCTGGGAAATGCTACATCCAGAATGTCTAGAGCATATATTATGCTACATTCAAAGGTCACCTGTTTTATTCATTCCAATGCTCTACTGAACACTAACTGAAGCTAGAAATGATGGTCTGCTTCATTTATACCACATATGGCACATACGCCTTGTGAGAAGATAGATGGGGGTTACCTAAACAACTGAATAAGTGCATACTATTAACTAGAAAATGCATCATCAGTCAAAACACATGACATTTACACACTATGAACAAATTTGCAGTGATACATTCCACAGAACTGCAGAGATAGACAGCAGGGTTGGAAGTGGATTGGATTGGTAAGGGCACTGGAGGAGGAAGGGAAGGGGCAAGCGGTTCATCAAAGTGCTGAGCTGGTATCCTCTAGAGCAGAGTAAACTACAGAGACACATCTGTCTCTGTCACCCAGGACAGAGGCACTGGTTGAATGAGAGAATGAGAGAACAGGCATAAATCCAAAACGGTTGCAGAGAAAACCCAAACACTCTCTCACACACACATACACACAGTTTCAGATACAGAACAAATGCACAGTGGAAAACGTATGTTTTAAAAATCAAATGCTGCTTTACAAGCAAAGTGCTGCCTATAACCGTTCAATTTCACAGACTAGAAACTGCCAGGATACCATTACCAGCTAAAACCAACCTTAAGGTTTATCGTTCTTTTGCACTACTATGAAAACATCTCCATTCATAATTGGCTACACCATTCAGTCACACACTTTCCTGTTTATACTGACCCACATACAGAAACCTCTCAGCTAATTAGTGACATCTTCTGCATGATGTAAGTTGCTGTGCTATGTTGGGAGACGAGTCTGGTTTACACCATATGTTTAAGCATATGGTTGTGCATTACATGGACATTCTAGGCTTCAGAATTAATTGCTTGTTGTGTACTTCTGAATGGGAGCTGGATATATATATATAAATATATATATATATATATATATATATATATATATATATATATATCCCCAACTAGACCTAAAATGATGGAGAACCATCATTCCAGAAATTCCACAGCTCTACAGCTCAATCATGGGGGCTTCATACCTTTTAGTCTATGGCATGGGCCTGCACAACAAGAGCCCAATCAGGATGTTCTCTGTGTCACTCTCTTGCTACGTCTGGTACTCACTTACTCACTTGCTCACTCACTCACACCCTCTCTTTTACTCAAACAATTTCCAGCAACTTTTATATCATATCAGCGGAGAGACAGCAATGGGAACTAGTGTGAGACATGTGTTAGACACCTGGGGCTCAATGGTGATGTGTTTGTCACTGAAAACTAGGTGGTCCTGATGAAGCAGCCTGCGCCTCTGCTGGAAGGTGCGCGAGAGTAGCGAGAGCCGGTCGCGCAGAGTGGGGTCAGCTTTGCACTCAGTCAGAAACTGCTCCATCTCATTATCCTCCTCCTGCTGCAGTTCTGAACAGAACCTAGAGACACAGAGAGAGAAAGATAGATTGAAACATGACATTCAGAGTGCCTCTCTGGGGGGGGGACATCCCAGTCCCCTTAAGTGAACTGGCATTCTGACAGATTCAATTAAACAACATGAACAGCTTATGTTAAAATAAAATGATCTACAAGCCCACTACTCAAGCTGTCGGGAATGAAACCCCTGTGTGGGCACTGATACAGCTCTGGGAGTCCAATATCTAAAGCCAATCCTGTTCTAGTCTGATTAACCTTAATCTGTGCTGCTCCTCCTCATCCTCAGTGGCAAAACTCTTCCACTGGTAGTGCACTATGGTGTCACTTCTGTTCAGGATGGCCACCATGCGCTGGTTGGTCATGGTGATGTAAGTCTTCTCCACCAGCAGAGAGTTCTTGTCCAGTCTTACATTGGCATCTATGGAGGCACCATACAAACTGATGTAGACATCCTCTCCTGAATCAGAAAACAAATTGATTAGATTGGTCCAAAATTAACCACATCTCATGATTTTATGTTCGCTGAACATTGGGCCACTGGAGCTTCAGTGTTGTTGATAAGGACAGGAACACTGATTAAGTTTATTATCTGTATTCATCGATCTACACTTATGCAAAATAAGGTGACCATATTTAGTTTTTTCCAAAAACACCTGAGACACTGGGATGTACTGGGGCTTCAAGTGGGCCTAAATTGTAGGACCATAGCCATGTGTATGTGTGAGGGTGGGTGGAAAGCAACTACTGTTTTTAAAGGTATGACCATATACATTAATGAACATTACTACTCACCAAGACAAATAAATAGCCTTAATATCCTATATGACCAAATACTCTTACAAGAGTAATGCATAAACATGCATGGTATTTTCATGCCAAATAAAACATCTGAATAAAACATTGTCCTGCTCTCTCTCTCTCTCTCTCTCTCTCTCTCTCTCTCTCTCTCTCTCTCTCTCACTGATAAGCAGCCTGACCAATGGTCACATGAAGATGCAGATACATATTTGGAGGGGTGGGTGAACATGTGTGGTGAATATAGAAGCAAACAGTGCAGCGAAATCATTGGGAAATTTGGCCTGTTTTACTTAATTCAGAAATAGCTGGATCTCAAAAAGAAGACATGTCCAGGAATAAAGAGGATGCATATGTCAACATAAAGGTGCTTCAAATGGCTCTTTGAGCAAACCTTTTAAAATAATGTAAAACTTAACCCCTCTTAAACTTAAAACTCATTTCCTATTATTTCACCAACCCTAAATCGAACCTAGTGACTAAACAATTCTGCATTAGGAGTAATAACTTAATAATAAACCTAGCATGCTCCAAATAAGCAAGAGGTGGAAGCTAATGACAAGAAGACAGAGGAGTGATTGCTTAGTGTTTACCAAGATGGCGCTATTGCACTGCTGTGAGCTGACGCTTGTTCAAACGTATAAACAAATGGGCTCTCCAAGCGCATGCAATCACATGACCTCACAGCAACCACCAACAATGTACAAAAAAAAAGTGGAATTCAAAATGAGGGCCTCAGTCAGCAGCAGAAGATGTAAATCACCAACATTTTGATTCGTTTTGGTTGGTTAGGCTACATTCAAAACAGCAGCTCCACATCATGACCTTAACAAAACAACGATGAGCCAAAATACACACTCACACTCCTGCACACAAATTGGAAAGACGTATTCAAATAAAAACGCAGGGCAGCCGTCATTTTCTCTTCACTGTGATTTAAAATGACAGGCGTAAAGAAATGAGAAATGATCAGAGGGTGCAAAAAAAGGGGTTGGTCTCCTTGAGGTATCTAAACAAGAGGTAATGTATGCATAGTGCCATTCGTTTTTCATATTTTACACAGCCAGATGAAATCAGTCTATCAACAGAAGCCAACAGGGCAGCACTGCCAGCTCTCAGCTGATTGACAAACACTTGGAGAGTTGAGTGTGTGTGTTTGCATGTGTGTTGGTGGTGCAGTAGGGGACAGGGATCCAATTCCTCTAACAACCCTTCCAGGTTTGAGAAAACAAATTTACAAATAGCCTGCAGATAACAACTTTGCCATCCACATGACATGATGGATGGATGGGGAGATGAGTGATAGATGGATTTGTTGAAAACTGGGCCTCCAATTTGGTTGATAGGTAGGCTTGATTGTCAAAACATTCACATACATACGTGAGATGACTTTGAGATATGATTTGGAGGCAAAGACTTTTTTAGGTTTCAGCAGTCGCTTGACGTTCTGTAACGAGTTCATTATAAACGACGTCGGATCGACATGGATCCTAAAGGCGTTTTTGCCCAGCAGGACATGTCCATGCTGTCTGGAACATTCCTCTCCTCCGCAGGACATTTGCAATGCATCTTGCTTGCTGTTTCACGCATGATTGCGTATGCCTCCACTTAACGCGTTGCATAAGACGTGCACATGCACCCTCAGAGACACTTAATATGTTCACACAAGAATTGCATGTATTGGATGGGGAATACGTTATTTTTCTCATCATGAGCTGCTCTATAGAGGCCTTGACAAAAACAGGGAGGTCACCAGAGGCCTGGCAGATCATTTGACTGCCGTCGGAGGACGGTTTGGTATCAGGTGTGACACAATCCAAACACCCCCCATCCCCCCATCCTGAGCCTATGTTCATGAAAAGCTGTCCAATCCAAGCACACCATCACTTGAAAGGCTGTTTTACAAGCAAGACATAGAACAACTGATTATCCACATGTACAGAGATTTCAGTGTTGTGCCTTTCAGAGGAACAGAACATAAAGGCCTGCTGTGAATAAGTGTTTTTTTTTTACCACCCCAAGAAAACATCTAATTACAGCACATAACAACCAACTCATCTGCCATTTGAAACATAGCCTTTTATGCTGCAATTCACAGCCTGTTACAAACAATGCTAAATAACATTCTAATATTTACTTTAAAAATATAAAAAATGATGAAAACAGAATCAAACTACACTTTCAAACATTATTAGTAAACAAGAGCAAAGTGATTTTTTCTTCTGTAGACATTTAAAGTACTTGAACAACCTTTACCTTTAAAATTGCTAAATTAGATTAATGAATGAATTCCAGTAATTTAACCATTTAAACTGATCATTTAAGAGGTGTAACTTCTGAGGCTATTGTAAGGTAAAGGTTTAAACTTTATATTGACAAATTAAAAAGAAGCTAAACAAAAGCACACCTAAGTCAAAATCAAGAAAAGCAGAGAAAAGATCCACAAATTAACCCATTAAAGCTAAGTGTATCATATTTGATACATATGTTGGCCTCTGCAACACCAGTGTAATACTAATATAACAATAATTTCCCTAAATAATTATTAAATTATATCTAAATATTAACAATAATATCTAATAAATTAAATAAATAATGATGAATTACATAAATAAGAAAAAAATAAAATCAGATACATGTTTTCTGCTCCCTGGTGGACTGGCTGTGCACTGCATGCACCTTAAGATTATTTACAGCTTTCTTAGTTTTGTAATTACTTAAATAAAATTTTAAAGGTTGGAGTATAAGGGGTAACACAAGTTTGTGGTCTATATGTTTTAGTCTGTTTTAAAAACAATCCAGCTGTCCTGACGTATCAAATATGATACAAATTAAAAGTCTTTTTTGTGTGAAAATTTGGTCAGGATGTCAAATAGGCACTTTAGTTTTAAAGCATCAGACTTTTCTGGCAAATATTTAATCTCTCTTGAGTCCTAACAGATTAATAACTTCACAATTGTAATGTTTTAGTTCACTAACCTTTTTTTACTAACCTTGATTTTCAATTACAAAAATACATTGGCTTTTCCAAAAACAAAATTGTGTGGTAAATAAATATGTTCAGAACCCTATGCGTTTTATTCAGCGTATATTTTCCTCTTTTACAACAGTGGATCCTCTGCATCACAAGGTTGTTAAAGAGAAAGTATGAATATTGCTACATGTAACGTAAAGTGTAAAATCTATGGCTCTTTAAATAACTGCAGAGGAGTCTTAATTTACTGCTATAGTCCTGTATGCTGGCAGTGAGGACTGCCTTTGGTTTTCACTAAATCACATTGGTTAGAAAGAATGGTCTAGTAAAGCCCTAGTGTGAGAGGTGATTTTCAATAAAACAACCACACAAACCTCAAAGAAAATATGGAATCATAATGCGACAATATAGTGGGAGCTTATGAAACTACTGAGCTACTTTTAGCGATTTACACATGTGCCATTTTCTTTCCAATGGATAATGACTGATTTAACTGAACTACAGGGTATGTACAGTGATTTTTATGTATCTATCCCCTGACTGATACTCTTCTATAATCTTTGTCTGAGTTGAGTTGAGTGTTCTTTTGTCTTTTTGGTGTATCTGTAGCCAGGAATGCTGACTGACCAGTGACTGGACCCTCCAGGCAGGTGTCTTTACACTACACTCACTGGAGACATATTTACTGCACTAGGGTGATTTCCATTTCACTGTGAAACTGTGACTGTGAGACTACTAGAACCAACTGTCTGAGCCTTAATGTTTCTGCAGTCCTGTATTTTACATGAAATATTTTAATGTATATTTTTGTAAAAAAGTCAAATTATATTGACCATAATTCCATGTATTTAAGCACTAAAAGAAGACAACAATCAAGGGGGTGAATACTGTATATAAGCACTGTATGCTAAACATAAAAGCAAACAAAACAAAATACGTTATGCTTTTGTCATTGCTGACCATAAGAGTTTAAACATGAATTCACTGCTTCTAAAGTCACACCTGTCTCTGTTGGCGCAGGCCGTAGCACAGTGAAGAGTGTGTGGAACACTGGGAGCCTGAAGGACCTGCTGTGGAGCAGCTCCTGCTGCAGTTATATAAGCATGTCTCCCAGCAGTTGGAGAAAACCGCTGTTGGTTAATGCACATTTTACCACAGCGGGTACAAAAGGAAGCTGACACATCTGATGTGCCGCGAGCAGAAGTATTAGCAGTGATGTTCGACTGCTCAGACACTGAAAGGCGGTTTGGAGAGAAATGGGGGAGAATGTGGGGAACGGTGGGGGGTGGAGGGGGTATGCGAAGAAAATAAATAAATAAATAAATAAATAAATGAAAACCCAACATCATTATCGCTCTCATCATAGAGCTGACGGAGGCAAATGACAGGCAGAGCACACTGGTTTTTTAGACGCATGCACATGCGCACACAGACACGCCACCAGTCTTCTGCTTTCATCCTCTTCCTCTCGCTGCTTAATTCTGCACAGCCATCACTTTCCACAGCATGCCAGGGACATTTTTAACCCCTGTCTCTATGAGTGGAGCTTTTGGTGGGGGGTGCATATGTGTGCTGGGGAGGGGGGGGGGGGATGGTGGTGGTAGTGTCTTTGATGGGCCACGCTGCATCTGGCAGCCTACTAGGGGGATTGTGGAAGAAATGAGGGTGGGGGTAGGAGGGAGGCAGGGCTGCAGAGAGTGTGTATGTGTGTGATGTCTTCATCAGCTCATGTAAAGTGCACTCTAAAAAGACTGCAGAGACTCTCTTCTGCACACCAGGCTGTTAGAGCTGAACGCCAGCTTGCACGCATGAGGGAAGTTCCAGCTTCTTCTGAAAACACCGAAAACAACAGCAGCACAGGTTTAAGAAAGCACTGCCAGGTTTTTGGGTTTTTTTATGGCGCTAATAATGTACTGTGCATTCTTATACATTTCAAAGAAAAGGATGAGCTATATTCTGGTGAAGCTATATTCTAGAGAATATCAAGCAGTATAATCACATTTAAACCAGGATACAGGATACAGGTTGCCTCTCATATGCTACTAAAAAGCAGTAGGATCAAAAGTGAATTCTCCACTGCTGGTTAGTCATGTTAAAATCATGTCACTAGTAAATTAAGGGGTGTGAATATGCAAATGCAACACCCAAATGTCTGTGTTCTATTCAAAAGAATAGAGAATAGAATAGAGAATACACCAGCTGAATATAAAAAGACAAGAAGATAACTATAACTAGCTATCTACTGACCATTGCCACTTACTAGCCATCATCATCATCATCATCGTAAACCACAGGTTTAAACGAGTTGTAGCACTCCAATTAAAACCAACTAGGTTATCCAAACTAGCATTCTGACACACAGTCCATCAAATCAGGCTACTGAATTATACTCAGAGATGAAACTCAGGATGTCAGAAGTAAACTGAAGGATCAGCGATCCTCCTGTTAAGCGATGGCAGTCCAGGAGGTTGTACCTTCCCCTATGCAAAGGAAGATGCCGTCACAATACTGGGAGTGGTTTAGACTGTTGAGACTGAAACGCATCGCTGGTCACCTCCTGAAGAAGTCAGATTTCAATCAGTTTTAAAATGAGTCTTCTGTGCATTAACACTTGCATTTTTACATAGACAATCCCTGTCTAGACATAATTTTGATACTTCAAACAACTGATGGATAAACAGTCGACACCAAACTATGTGTTCATTGAATCAGTGTTGAGATTCTGCTCATCTGCATGATTTCACACTAGGAAAATAATGTATACAGTAGTCTGAACAAAGAGACTGAGGTTACTTTTCTACTGCATGTTGGACATGTTTCAGCCCCACATTGGACTTCTAAATGTCACATTCCATGTGTGTTCACGCTGTCATGTAAACAACAGATTCTTGTCGCATATGAAGAAAAGAATCTGATCCACTGCTACCTGCTCAGTGAACTGGTAATAAATAAGCAAATAAATAAAAACAATATTTGTAATAGTTTTTTTAAACATTTTATTTAACAAAAGCTTGATAATCTTCTCTATAGTTAGTGAACATAAAACTGAAGCCTTGGGATTATAGAAAAAAAATATTGCCATGTATCTCCATTTTATCTGTTTGTAGTTTTCTCTATCTGTGCACTGTGTGTACAGATAGAGAAATTTACATTTATATGTAAATAACTCTGGATAACCAGGCCAAAAGAAATGTTCTGAAGAACTTAGAATAAACTCTTATTTTACATTAAGAACATTTTTCCCTTCTCCTGTAAAGTCACCATTTTGGAGATTCATGTTTTTAATTGGACAATGGCGATATATAGTTGTTGCAGAGTTTTCTAACTTCTAAATTGTTTTCCGTAGTTTTCGATTGTTGGATTTAAGTTGGGCGGGCCTATCTGACATCAGACCGGCTGAAGAACCAATCAGAGTTAGCAATATGTTTAAGCCACCTACCTAGTTTGTACTTATGACTTTGGAGCTCATAACTACAAAGTTGTTCTGATCAGACACAGACACAACAAAACACAACGCAATGTTTTTGTTTTTTTTACTTCTATTTTTCTGTTGCAAACAGCAAGCAAGTAAGATGGAATATCAGCTTCTTGCTGTGAGGCAAGCACACTCCAAACTTTTCATGTGGCTTATTTCTTTAAAATTCTATTTTAAAACATTGTATATAAGTCAGATCCAGTGAAAAAAAAACAACCACTGCCGATCATTCTGCTATCTAGCACAGCTTTGGTTCTGAGGCTGCAGCTTGCATTTTTCTTTGAGCACTACTATTAAACTACATTAATATACAAATATATATTGAATATAACATTGGTAAAAGCTTATTCTGTGGCATGTCTTTAGAATGACATTTGTTTTATATTTAAAACCAGTAGACAGGGGCTTTGAATTTGGAGAGTTAATGGTTGCTAAGCAGGGAGTTCCAGAGTTCCAGCCTGCAGCAGTGGTGGCTGATTTAACCACGCTCCAGCAATCAGCCAGCAACACAGAAACGATGCATAATGCAAATCATCCTGAAGGTAGACTGCACAGGACAAACAAATAAACAGATATGGGTGAGGGAAATAGAAACTGAGAATATAGTGCTCACTTCACTATTACCATAGATTACCATGCATTACTGCGGCCCAAAAACAAATGTGTGCAGTTCAAGGGATTCACATTTAGAGCGGCATGACACATCTCATGAACGCAATGAGGACTCGTTCATTATTCAGTATTTTTCAGTGGTGGTTATCCACTCTATTTTCATGATATGTGCTTTTTCATAGAGCGCTCACTAAGTGATGGAAGGCGTAGGAGACTGAAGGCAGTGGCCCCATGACCTATGTGTATGTCTTGCTTAAATGTATAAATCACATAAATACGTTTTTATTTGTGACTACGAGGCTGCTTTCCTGCATTAACTATCCTTGCACGAGCTTTGCCATTTCTACGCAATTGAGCCGCTGGCGGCTTCCTCGGTCCCAGAGCAGCGTCCGATAATGAGATTTCACTTCTGTGTGAACAACTTTAATGGCAAAAGAGCCGGCGGTGAGGCAGCGCGCCTTCATTCGAAATGGAAAAATGGCAGAGACGTTACTTTGCATACAAGGAACTATTCGTCATAGCAAAGTTAGAAAACACGCCTTCATCTATTTATAACCGAACATTACACTGTTGTGGGAAATGGGGTACTTCTGAAGGAGGGAAGAGGGGGGGGGTCAGCTTTGAAGAAGCTGAAGTGTCCTTGGAGAAAACCTAAGAAAGAGCTTTCCCCGTAAGCAGAGGAGGCACATTTGCTGGTGGGGAAGGTCCCTCAGTAGCCAGCAGTACTGCTACTCGTGGGGCTTTTCTCCTCCTCATGCATATTTCACAGTCAATAGGCAAGCTTCAAGCAGGCAGATGATACTAAAAAGAAGAAAAAAAAGTCCAAGAGACCTCCAAAAATACAGGGTGGATTAGCTAACTCATCCTTTGCCATGTCAGTTAGAGCAGGGCCAGGACCTGCTCTTTGTCATAGTCATCCACTAGTAATTAAGCAAACCTAGCTTGCAGCAGGACTACACAGTCTTTTATAATCCTCTTAGCTCACTGCGCAGTTGTTCAGATGGAGAGGTCCAAACAAGGCATTAAAGTTATTATATGGTTTTGATGTTCATTCTGAATAAGATTTCAGATTTTTGAACAGTGTATACATCAATTTGTAAGGTAAACATTTTGCATTTGTGTGGATCTAGGTGCATCTCTTATAGCTTGTTCTACTAACGTCTACTATCTAGGTGCTCTAGAATGAAAAGATGTATATGTTCAGCATTGTTGAATAATAAGAGTTTGATGGAAGATATATAAAAATATGGAAAATATATGTGGCCTATGTCTATGCCACTGTTTGTGGAAGGGTTGCGAGGATGAAAATGCTGAAGACTGAAAAGCAAACGAGTATCTGAAAGCTAAAAGCTAGCTAACCATGTTGACAGGATAGCAGCTCTATCCTGTAAGACTTAGGAATAAATACTGCGTTCATTTTACAGTGAAAAAAACATAGCGCTGCTCTGCTATGCAGCTTCTGTATGAGTGCCCTGCTATAAACCAGTCAATTAGAGCAGAGCTCATCAAATTATTCATGAGCCCATCATAAAAGGAAAATGAGCTTAATTCTAGGGCTAAATCACAGAGTTGTAAACAGGTGCGTAAACCACATTCAAAGTCACATACAGTCATGTGAAAACCAAAGTACACCCTCTTTGAATTGAATGGTTTTAGGACGTATTAGGACGTAATAACAAAAGGATACCCCATGGATTAATAGCTTCTAGAACCACCTTTAGCAGCAAAACCATGAAGCAATGGTTTTCTGTGTGACTTTATCACTCGCCCACATCATTCTGGAGGAATTCTGGCCCACTCTTCTTTACAATGTTGCTTCAGTTCATTGAGGTTTGTAGGCATTCATTTATTTATTTTTTTTTTTTTATTGGGTTGAGGTGTAAGCTGCACCTTGATTCTTTTCTTTTTTGGCCATCCTGTTGTAGCTTTGCGGGTGTGCTTGAGATCATTGTCCTGTTGCCCAATTATACCAATTTTGTCCAAGATTTTGCTGTGATGGCTTCATATTTAACTCTAGAATGCTCTGGTATGAAGGAATTAACATTCGACATGATAACTGCAGGTGCCCAGGTCCTGTGTCTGTAAAACAAGCCCAAATCATCACCGTCCACCGTCATGCTTGAGATGGTATTAGGTAATAGATATGCTGGGTTGTTGTTTTTTTTAAATGACCTGTGCATTATAGGCAGACTCTACTTTCCAAAGGACTCATCTGTCCAAAGGACTTTGTTCCAGAAGTCTATGGGTTTGTTCAAATGCCACTTGCACACTTAAGCTGTGCTGTCATGTTCTTCTGAAAAAGAAGAGGCTTTCTCCTAGCAGCCCTTCCCAACAAACCATACTTGTTTAGTCTTATTCCAATTGTACTGTCATGGACTTGAATATTTTACTTGCTAACTAATACCTGTATAGTCTGAGATGTTTTTGCAATTTCTCTGAGCATTGCACGATCTAACTTTAGGTTATATTTGCTGTTGACTGTCCTGACTGTTTTCCATTTGTGAATTTTTCTTACTGTAGAATGATGGACTTGATGGGCTAAATTGCTAAATTTAACTCTGGCTGTTTTTTGCTGTGTATGATCATTTCATTATGATCATCTGAATGCTCCAGACCAGCAAACTGCCAAAGCTTTTGCTTATAGAGGTGGTCATACTTGCTGCTTGCAATTAATCAAGGGAATTTGAGTAGCAGCACCTGGCTTCTACTTACTCTCTTATTCCTATAGAAGCAATAAGGGAGTACTTAATTTTTCACACGCCGCTTCTGCATTTTGGCCTATTTTTTATATAAATGAATAAAGACGCAGTGTAATCTGTAATGTGCTGTTCTTCATCTGAGGTGGTATTTTCCTCATTTTAAGACCTGCTAAGGATGTTTTTTGTTATGCCGTGATACAAAAACACTGAATTTAAAAAGGGGTGTATTGTGTATTTCAGAGAACACTGTAACTGTGTGGACACATATGAAGTGGATATGATTGAAATGCAGCAGTGAATGTCCACAGAAGTCAAATATTAATTTAAGCAGAGTACAGCTGTCAACAGGGCTGTGTGATATGGCAAACAATATTATATTACAATACTTAAATTATATTAGTATACTTGTGTGATACAAAAGACATTATGGTTATTTACAATATGTATGTATCACAATATTCTGACACTAGTAGTGAAGAATTGTGAAGAATTCCACCAACAATTACAAGTATTGTTTCATAATATGCCATACTACATCCAGATAAACAGGACTAATGAAATAAGGAGCTTGTCAGTACTCTTTATACACAATAGGCTCAGAAAGTATACTGTTTACTGTCACAGTAAAAAAATATACCACAATACTGTTATGTCAGCTGGCAAGACATGACCTGCATTATAGTGGCACAGCACTGATTGCATTAATGATTTAAGAAAGTTTTTTTCTTCTCCATTTTGGGTGACGGCAATGATTCACAAACCACACAATTACAAAAATCCATCGAACAGAGCTTCAAGATGTTTTGACGACTGTGTGCTCCCATCACAAAATTACCCCACACTCCTTTCCATTCCTGGTATCAGGTCAGGCTCTGAACTATAAATGAAGGGCTGCAGAGTTGACTCTGAAAATGAAGACAAAACAGGGTCCCATGTGCCACGTATGTCTATGGTGAGAGGAATGAGCTGGTCAAGAACCAGCAGCATGGCATGCAATGTCAGGGAGGCAGCTGGCGTTCTGTTTTTTGCTCAGGCCCATGCTCTGAAGCCCACGAGGAGCTGTTCGCGAGCAGTTTTAACGTGAAAGATAAATGAGGAGGAGACAGGGTAAGGTGCTAAATTAAAAATGATACTCCCCTGATGGGCCCAAAGTGATGTTTTTAGAACGGGGCACATTATGAAATGTTAATGCCACTGGCCTTCAGCGGACCTGTGTGTTTATGCACCGAGACAGGCGGGCCACCTTAGTGGAACACAACCTGCAGAGCTCAGCCACATTCTGTGGCATATATGCACACACACGCACATACACGCATGCCGCACACTCACTGACACATGAACGCACAGAGACATGCATAGTTGTATCAAAGCTCTATGTGGTTGGTTGCTCTGGTTGTCTCTGACCATTTAAACCCCTGACCGTTATTGAAGAAGCTCTAATCATCACCTGGACCATCAGCAGTGTTTAGGTTGCACACTTCATCCAAGCTATGGAGTGGTACCTCAATCAGCTTTCCATCAGCTTAATCTCATCAACATCTAAACCTATTCACATGGAAGAGAGCCATTCATGAAGGTCAGGTGATTATGAGAAAAAAAAGAATTATTCTTCTAAACAGCTTCTACGTACTTAAAGGAAAAAATAGGTGGTGGTGTTCCACAGTACATGCGAGATAATCCAAGTGACTGCAGCAGTTTAGGCTCATAACCACTTTTAATAGGATGCGTTAATGAAAGAAGTCAGAGCTGCTGCTAGCGCAGTGGAAGAGCAAAGATGAACAGTTTTTCATCTCAAACGTGGTGGATATTACTCCAGCTGTTTTAACACATTAGCCTCAGGGCTGAGCCGGAGAAAAACATGGCTGCTGTAATTTCTATGCATAAACAGATACATCAATTTTGTTCCCCTTCATTTCGTAGGGGCAATTGTTTTCACAATAGCATGGGCTGATGTTTGTAAATGACTTCATACAAATAGGGTTGTGTAGTATTTAAATATTCAAGTGATATCATGACTTTGCTAAGCCGTGATAGCAATAATCTTGTTCATGATATCATGAATTAGTCCAAAGATTTGACAAATAAAAAGAATACATTAAATGCATCATAAAATTGAGAAGTTTTAAAAGAGCACTGCTCCTGTGCAAGATTGGAAGTGTATGTGATCCTAATATTAAGCATGTGCGAGTGTGACTATATCCGTGTGCCAATGGGCATTAATGTGAGTGCAAGTATTAACAATATTTGAATCTTTTATATACTGTCTGTGTCTAAGTCTATGACATGCAGCACTACTAGAGCTGGGCAATCTGACATTATTTTATCACATTGTGATAAATGATGTTATTATGTAAGTGCTCAATAAACTCTGATCAGCTGCAGGTTTCATTACTAACAGTGTAATTACACTGGTGTAATTAGATGAAGAGCAGCAGATGTTGAATCAAAATCTATTCAGCATGGGAGAGTATCTGAATAGTAGTTAAGAATCTGTCGCTGCTGATGTTTTTAGTCCGTTCACTATCGTGATATAGTATTTTTATCATATTGCCTAGCACTAAGCACTGCTACTGTCTATTGTTCACAGGAGAGTGGAATTTATTTTATAGTATTACAGTTGACAACAGGGATGGACAAGATGGCATTACCACAGTTTGTCCCGACCTGGCAATGTGATTAGCTTAGAGGCATTTTATGAGTGACAACATTTCACAATAACGGCACTCTGAACGCACCTCTGTAAATATCAGTCTGCCTTAACCACCTATAATCTAGCAACCTCCCTGAAGCCGTTAAAAAGTCTGAGCCAAGTGTAATGAGCCATATGTAACAGGTCAGTTGAAAAGAACAATGTTAAAAAAGCAGTTGCAGAGTGCCGGTTTGAATTGACGGTCCATCTCTGTGTTTGAAGTGTATGCTGCTGTTATACCTCAACAAAAACAATGCAGTAAAGGCAGACATTCTTTATCAGAATATGATTAGGTTCACCAAATGCAGACAAGTAGAAACTGGTCCATGAGATGGAGTACAGAGAGCTGTATGACCCTCAGTGTTCAAATGCACATGCTTAAAGATATGCTTACAGATATGCAGATATTACAGCTATTTCTTTTTTGTAAATGTAAGTGAACATGTTTGTTACTCAGTTTTGTGTGTTGTCTGAAAATCAAATAAATACCAGCACTATGGGAACTATGGTCTAACCACAATAACACATTCATAGTCAAGCTATACCATGGATATTGGCATGGTTGAGCTGATCTTCGGCCATACAGTGTTGTAACGCAACTTTTTTGTGTATTATTGTTTAATCATATCATGATACATTTTTACAGTTCACTATATGTATAATGATATCTTGACCCAGACAAAAGGCACTAATAGATTTTAAAAACTGTTATCAAAATCTCTGAATGCTGCACTGCATCCAATTAGAAGGGACTACCTATAATCTTTGTACATTTTATTTTGTCAGTGTTCTTTAACTGCTGATGAGAAAGAAAATCATGGTAACAAAATTTACCACAACGATTTTTTTATATTGCTGACCTATAGTCAAAAATACTGGACCTGCATTACAGTGGTACAGCCTTAATTGTATGAGAGTACTGCTGTAAATACTCTACTGTACCTGTGTGGTAGTGGAGGAGCAGCTGCTGGCTGTGGTCTCCTGTAATTCTGGGTAGAAAGTCAACAGTCACCTGCATAATGTCTCCAACACCAAGAGTTCCTACTGTAGGCTCCACAGAGAATGGGCTATGAGAAAAAGAGCAACAAGAGTATTAACTAATCACATCCTATTATTTAGTTTAATTAAATCTTTGCTCACAGACCCATGTCTTACCTCTGCGTGCTGAGCTGAAATTTGGCTTCGCTAGTCCCAATGTTGCGCACTAGAAGGGTTTTCTGTGACGAGCTCTTGACTGGACATAGAGGAAAGTTGACCTGGTCAGGAAAGTCCAAGATGCCACGTGCCCCAATTGCCTGGATGGGCACCTCAAACTTCTCCCTTTCAGTCACACAAATCAGTCGATGGATATAGTCCTTCAGGAGAGACCGAACATGGTGCAGGCAAACAAGGTTAAATCAATATCAGAGAGTGATTAAGACACATTGTTCAGTTCGCAGTAGTACAGTTGTTATAATGTGCTGTTCTTGTTATCATGTTTACAATCTGATTTTTAAAGGTAAAAGTGCACGTATTTGTCACTGTACAGCGAGATGTGTCCTCTGCTTTTAACCCATCTGTGGTAGTGAACACACACTCACACTAGTGAGCACACACACAGTGGTGGGCAGCTAACTCCAGCGCCCGGGGAGCAGAGAGGGTAAAGGGCCTTGCTCAAGGGCCCAACAGTGGCAGCTTGCCAAGCCAGGGATTTGAACCCACAGCCCTGTTATCGATAACTCTGCGCTCTAACCGCTGAGCCACCAGTTTTTGTTTACGCTCGCCAAGCTATTTATTAGGAGGACTATACTCATACTCATCGTGTAGGGCCTCCTTTAGCACGGATTCCACAAGATGTTGGAAACACTGCTTTGAGGTTCTGGTTCATGCTGACATGACTGTATTATGTAATCTTTCACTTTCATGATGCAAAATGTGTTCTGCTGGATTCAGATCCTGTGACTGGGAAGACCACTGAATGAAACCAGTCTGAAACAGCTTTTGCTTTGTGACATGGTGTATTATCATGCTAGAAGCAGCCATTAGAAGATAAATTGTGGTAAATTGTCGTCAAAGGATGATTCAATCGATGATTGATTGGTATTATCAGGCCCAAATGTGCAAACATTCCCCACACCTTTACACCACTTGCACCAACCTGAATCCCACACATATCAGGTGGGGTCCATGTATTCACGCTGTTGGTGCCGCATTATGACCATCTGTGAGTCTCAGCAGAAATTGAGATCCGTCAGAAAAGGCTACTTTTTTATTCTTCAGCTGTCCAGTTTTGGGGAGCCTGTGCCCACTGCAACCTCAGAAGTAAAATATGATGTGGTTTTCTTCTGTTGTAGCCAAAGTCTGCCTTAGGGTTCAATGTGTTGTGTATTCTAAGATGCTTTTCTGCTCTACACAGTAGTTATCTAAGGAGCTGTGGCCTTTCTGTCCACTTGAACCAGTCTAGCCATTCTCTGTTGACCTCTCTCATCTATAAGACATATTTGTCAGCAGAACTGCTGCTCACTTGATGATTTTCCTTTATTACACCATTCTGAGAACTGCCGTGCCTAAAAGAATTCCAGGGGATCAGAAGTTCTGTATCTACATGATCATTTGGCAGGGCCCAAATGGCAGATTATTATAATTGCATGAATGAGTAAGTGTATAGACCTTATTAAATTATAGCTTGGTGAGTGTAGATCTAAAGTTGCACAGAAACTACCACATCACTGACTTCATTTTACTTCATATTCATAACTGTAGTCATAAAAACTGATAAGTACAAAGATCCAGCCTCATCTTGAAGCCTTTAAAAATCATAGACTTTGGAACAAGCTTGAAACAGATTTATTTGCCAGAGTACACTCCACTATAGCAGGCATTTTTGTGTTTTTTAGTTCTAAAGATATCACACCTCACAGCTGGGGCATTCCCTCAGCAACACCTGTGGCTAGGATTTCACAAATCTAAAGTATCACTATAAAAGACAGAGTCCAGCTTCTGGAAATTGAGTAGTGTTGATTTTTTCACTGATTGGATTGCAGTGAGAAGAGCTATAGGGACTTGAACTGGAGTGGCACTATGCTACAATCAGTATTAATGTGCTGCCACAGCAAAACAGATTAGTGGGCTATTCAACAGACCACAGAATGGCAGCTAATGGGGGAGAGAGAGTGGGCGTGGGTGAGAACAGTGCGTGTCCATTGCTTCCATTGCTTGCCTACACATTAGGCCGTAATGCGAGATTTGATGTTGATGTTGATGTTGATGTTACAATGCGGCGAGACACAATCAGTAAGACTGGTAGGAGACCCAGAGGGTGTCTGAAGTTGGTTTGATTAGTATTATGAAGTGTTAGGAACGACAGCTTTCCTTTCACAACAGTTCTCAGCTTACTACATACAGACAGACAAACAAATGGTTGTCACTGCAGTACTAACTAGTTCCGTACAGTATATGCAAAAGAAGGCTGTAAATTCTAGAGGAAAGTGTACCTTGTTCTCCTGTGGGGTGAAGAGAACTGTAAAGGTGCAAGCCATGCCTGGGGCTACTTTGTTGCCCACATCCACAGGACTGATCACTCTGAAGTACAGGGAGTCTTCCTCAACCACCTTAATCAAACGAGGAATCTGCAGGGACATATGAATATGTAATGAATGCACATTATTAACATCTTGTAAGAAGAGATGTGGCATTTCGGCTTCAGTCTACAAAGTTTGATGTTTTAGTAAGGCTTGTAAATATGGGTAATATTTTAAATTGAGAGCAAATTGCATTTTGACATTTAGCTACACTCAATTTAACTGATGCAAGAAAATGTTAAAACAGTTAAACAACTGGTGATTAACAATAAAAGCTTGTGAACATGTGTATTAAGCAGTGTCTTGTGTATTAATGAGAATAATGAGTAGTGATTTAAGCATCCATTTATAAACACTGTATAACATGGTGTGATGGATAAAATATGCAATTTCAGTGGCACACAGCTCAATTTTTCCATGATCTCTAATATTTCCAGGACAATTTTTGGTAATTTTACCACTTTTCAGAAGTCTCCATGATTCCAAATTCTCTCAAAATGTCCAGATTTAGAACTATGTACTACTTGTTTTAATTTGTTCCTCTCCCTCCTTTTTAGTCTATCCAGCATGCCCTGCTTTTCACTTGTCTCCCTCGCTCTCAGATCATTTTGACGTGCCCATCCCACCTCTAATGTCTGTTTCAGCTGGTGTGAATTGGAGGAGATGGTGGAGTTACCTGGGCACATAAGTATACAGTCAACAACTAAGCACTGCATAAGCTGCTGCATAATTGAGTCGGCCGCCAGGTGACGGTTCAATCATTTCATCACGGAGAGCGTCTCTGAATTATTAAGGCTTATTTTCAGTTAAAATATGCAAAGTTCTTGTAATGAGGCCAGTACAAACTGTAATTATGAAGCCTGAGCTGTGATTGGCTTAGCTCTGTTATGAGAAGAAGAGCCACAGAACACTGTGATTGAACAAACCCTGCATAATAACAGCTGCAAAATAAAAAAGTGTAGAAAAGTAAGTCTTAACATACGTCTTCTAGCTGTAGTTGCTGTATTTATGTTCTGCGGAGCAATTTTCTTTTACGTCTCTCTATATAAGAAATTCCATTTTTCAACTTAGCAGCTAAAATTCATGGCTTTATATTCCAGAACTTTATCCCAATTTTTAAGTAATACAGGACAGCTGTCTAGTTGGAATGTCAACAGCTCAAATACAGTCTAAAACTGTAAACATACTGTAAAATCGAAAGCTACCAAAAATGTGTACGTTTGTGGACACCCATACTTATCACTCCATTCATCTGCATGGATGCACAGTCATTGCTAATTAACAACTGATTAGGCATTACCTATAGAATGGGACAACCGGGTGGATCAAGCACTGGTTAGAGGGTATAAAGCCCCTCAGCATTAGGCTGTGAAACAGTGGAATTGTGTTCTCTAAAGTGATGGAGCTCAATCCAGTGTCTCTGGGAAGAGTTGGGAGTGGCATTGGGATCCAGAAATAATCATTCAACAAATGTATTTGACCTCACTAATGCTCTTGTGGCTTCAAGCAGAGGGAGGGGCAAACTCATCTGTAATACTCTTTATTTTGCAACACTGGTTGAGCAGTTTTTTGCAAACCTTTGGCCATATAGTGTAGCTTCAGAAAACAAAGCATTACAGTATTGATGCTAAATGCCGCTCACACCATAACTCTCCAGAATAGCCACACAGTGAATGGACATTTTATTCTATTTATCCACAGCAAGCATATAATTAGATCCTCATGTCAATTAGGTCCACTACATTAATGTGTGTAATGAGTAGATGTTTCATAATTAAACTGAAGTTAGTTAGGCCTAAATCAAGAAGCACAGTCATTAGAATGTACAGCTCTCGCAATGAACATTGGATTTTTCTGTCATGGAGGGGTGGTTTTCGGGAGAACACATCAATAAATCTCTCTGGCCTGCTGATGACTCTTTCTGTAGGTTTGTGTTGGCAACTGAAATTCTAGCAACTGAATGAATGTTTCTAAGTACAATTTAACCTTTTTATTCAGTTATTCAGGTTAGATGATTTCTGTTGAGAGTTTATCAGGGTTTGCGGTTTTTGGGAACCCAATCAGTGTTAGTTGAGCTGCAATTAATAACTAAAGGACTGTGTCATTATGTCCCCCTTTTCACAAAATCAACACACATACACACATTTGAGAGAAATGCATACCCTACTGTACAGCACAATATGTGCTGAGCTGTAATATTAAATGCTCAGCTCTTCGCCAAAGTCACCTTGTCATTATTGCGCAACACCAGCGGCACCTCATACATCTCGGAAGGCATGTAGTTCTGGAACACAATCTCGGATGGGTAAGGCTGGAACAAAGGCTGGTCCACATCCAGGGAGGAAAACTGGGAACATAAGGGAAAGCAAGCATACCCCTCAGCATTGGACAGTGAACAATAAAGGGACTTTTCTCTAAAAAAAACTCCAATTTCCTTTGGCTTTTGTTTGTGGCCACAAAGCGTTTGACTTATTTCACATCAAAAGGGTTGGTGATGCCATCCAAGTATCTGTTTTGCTGAAGGCACTTCAAAATTCCAGAAGAGAAAAAACAAGAGATTTTGAGGGTAGACGGTTCAGGACGGAGGAAGGGGGTGAAAAAAAGAAGAGAAGAAGATCGAGATATAGATAGAGTTGGTTTGTGAGAATAGAATGCGTAAATGCAGGAGAGAGATAAGGGACGAGAGGTTGGGAAAGGGGGAGAGAAAGAGAGATTGAGAAAGAGCAAGAAAGAGAGAGAAAGTGTGAAAGAGAATAACCAGATGCAGTGCACCCAGGGGGTATGATGGGAAAAGTGCATATACTGTACGCTCAGATTCGTAAATGAGGCGTCTCCTGTATAATTACCGAAGTCACATCCAGTTTATTTCCCATTCAGCACGGGAAGGAGGAGATTCAAACCACTGTCCTAGTTTCAAGAATGAATAACTCTTTCCAGAATAACTCTTTTGTGCAAGTGCATATATATATATATATATATATATATATATATATAGTATATATAGTATATATATATATATATATATATATATATATATATATACTGTCTATAAAATTACACCTTCTCAACTGCGACAAAGAGCCGCTACATGGGATATTAACAAACATAGTAAATAAAAAAAGGGAGGACAAGTTGTTTAAGTGACTAGATGGTCCAAACTGATATTTTACCTTCTGGTGTGTGGTCTCGCTCATGTCTAACAGCTCCAGAATACGAGGCGGGTACATCTCATACGTACTGGCTAATCGCTCCTCTGTAGTCTGAGACATCTCATGTGCATACACAGATGGAGACAGCTGTAACAAGATAAGCTACAATGAGTTCCTCCATGAACAATGAGTACATTTAGTTGTGTTGGCAGTATCATTTAGGAAAGTATATGAGTACATCAGTGCAAACATTACCTATGCATGTCCCACTTTCTCTATTCCATTTCACAGCCAGCAAACACACATACACATACATTCGAATATAGAACACACTCATATGTTTACATGCAGACAGTAGAAGTGTGCATATTAGTCAGCAATGCTACAAATAGCCAAAAGTCCTAAATCACAATCTGCATAACGAGTCTGGATTACAGCGTGTGCTGTAACAATTAAACATGGCCTATTATCCAGTCTATCAAAGAAGAAACATCAAACTGCACTTACTGGGCTTCAAGGTCAGGAGCAAATATGATTTTAACTTGAAATATAAATGAATAATGGAAGGGGGACCTGTTTCATTTTTAATAACTGCCAGTTTTGTGTGCAGCCCAAACATACAGTCCTTTCCATAATTCAAAGACAACAGAAAAATGTGAAGCACTGCACTATTCTTCAAAAATCAAACAATATTTTGTAAGATTGTGGTTTGTGATCATTGTTTGTGTTTGTGTGTGTGCATGTGTGTGGCTTTGATGGAGCAGGGTTTTGGATGTGGAGTATATTTGCAGTTACCCTCACAAAAAAAATCGGTGGTCTATTCCCACTGCAGATTTATAGCTATATATTTCATCTACCACTAGCTAACTATTTTAGCAAAAAAGGACTGAACTCATTATCAACAGATCAACTAAACTCATTACTCATTATCAAGTAATATGACTCAACAGCCTGATGTGACGATACAACACTGAAACACGTGTAGAAAGATGGTCTGTTTATCTGCTTTAAAAAGACTTACCCTTTTGACTTTGTCTTCCCGTTTTACCAGTTTGGGATTTCTCGGTGCTACTACTTTTGTTTTGAACCCTTCTGGCATCTTCAAGGGTAAGGTTTGGAGAGTCGGGGTAGCTTGGAAGTTAGAGGTTAGCATTGTACAACGCAGCCACCTCTAGTCTTACCCTGTCATCAAAACTGGAGAATTCATTAACGTTAGCTAGATAATTAGAGATATAGCGAGCACCTATGTTTATTGAAGAAGAACTATTTTTGCCCAACACTGGACTTATAGATACATATTATAAGCTTGCACTACTCTTTGTGAAATAAAAACCTTTAAAACATGAAATTAACAAACGCTCAAATAGACGTTAGCTAGCAGACTTGCCCATGTTAGGTAGCTAGCTAGCTATCTAACACTGGCTAGCACAAGCTACTGTACTCTGTACCCATTAGCTACATGTTAACTTTATATCCTGCAACGGTTTATTTTTTTCTACTTTTAAACTGTTTTTATTAATTTAATGCACCGTTAATGTAAAGCTTTAACGGAAGATAGAAGCGTGCACGTGGTTTTAAATGTTAGCTACTTACTTACTATAAGCTCTGAGTTCGTTATTCAGTCCGCACACCTTTCTCAAAACACTCACAGCTTGGTGGTTACCATAGCACCAAGCAGAGCCCGCCTTAGAGTAAGCTGCGCGCTGATTTGCGGAAATGGTCATTGGTGCGCCCCGATTGGACCACGAGGTTTAAATGACAGCGGATTGGGCGAGGCGAGCGCAGGGTCACGTCTCTGCCGTAGCAACGAGGCAACGGTAAACAGGAGAGAGCTTGGCGGTGCGTTCATGTGAGAAGAGTCAAGCTGTAAACTGTCAAAGAAAGATGGGCCTTCATTTCTGTTCAGTACTTGCGCATTTGATTTTCAACACAATCCGCTATTCAGAAGTTTGAGAGAACACCACAGAGATGCACTCTCATGTAGTCAAGCGTTCATCAGAAAACCACCCAATCACTGCTGTTATGGAGAGCTTTTTTAGCATCATATCTAGGATGGCTAAATAAAATGATACAGCTGCTATTGTATGGTAATAAATATGAAATAAATAACTATATTAAGTGACGATAATCAAACGGGAAGATGTTCAGTTCAGAAGAAGCTGACGGGCCTTAATGTAATTGGGCAATTACCCGATTTTAATGCCAGGTGTGGCCTGTTTACTCATTACTTCGTGACAAAAGGAGACAAACGGTCTGGAGGTAATTCCTGTTGAAAGCGCATTCGGTCGCAGTTCGTGGGAAACTTTATTAAGCGGCCCAAGGCGGTTTCGATGTAATCAAATAAGATCATCATTAGACTGGAAAAAACAACAAGCCAAGTAGAGAAATAATAGAGCATTTAGGAGTGCCCAAACTATGTGGTACATTTAAAAAAAAAAAATAAATGCACTGTCCAAAGTAGATAAATAAACACAGAATTATTTATTATTAAAAAAACACAAAAAAAACAGGCAGTTACTAACTGCAAAAATGCATAAATAATTATTAGATTATTATAATATACAATATTTGTATTAAACCCTATGAATTAAGCCTGAAAGTCTACACTTTAAACTTTTTAAATGTTTCATTTTTTATCCATTGAGATAAAGTACAGAGGCAAAAATAATAATACAAATACAAATACAAAAACAAATAAATAAGTCATTCTGCAAGTACTTACAGTCCTGACTGTGGATCCGCTGGTTTTGACAACATTCTTTAACCATTTTTAAAAATCTGTATTTTTATAGTGTCACTCCTATGCAGGTGGGTCAACAGAGCTGGATTAAATGCTGTACAAATCTTTTTTTTCCGTCATTATGTATTTTTTACAGGAGACGAAAGCACAGCAATGGGAGTCATCTGTACTGTTTTCTCTCTCTCTCTCTCTCTCTCATGCAGATTGTGAGGAACTGAAAGATTTTATCTGGTAGCCTGTAGTTGCCATGTAAACTGCCATGCCTGCGTTGTGTTGCCTATCTGTTCCTTGTAGCAGTTTATTAAATGCTAAAGCCACTGCATTCAGTCTCCTCCAGATGATCTGTAACTGTTAGCCCACTTGCTAAGCTAGTCTTGTATCCCAGTATCAGACAGCCCAGTGCAGCTGCTGTTGACTAGCTACAACCAGCCATAATAAATGTGTTGACGATAAAGCCTTCAGCCTTTAAAACAGGGCAGCAAAATTAGTATTAGATGTTTCATAATTCTTTCTTTTTAACAGTGCAGCCACTCCTAATGGTTGTTTGTGCACATTATCTTGATCTACAGTCTATGGGCATTTTACTTGATATACAACAATGCTATTTCTTGTTCTATTCATAGCAAATTCCCTATTCTGCTAGAGAGGTGCAGGCCGTTAACGTTTCATTAGCCACAATGTTTTCATGTCATTCCAACAACAAAGCACTTAAATGCAACAAACTCGGAATTCCTACTTCACAAGAGGGAAAGAGGATCTTCTGACTACCACGTCCCAACACAGCTAGCGGGCTAAACACCCCAGCACAGTAGTGGTACACTTCGTTCAAGTTTGCTTGTTATGCCTTTTAATCAAACTTTTATTTAAACCTGGAGTACACTGAGGATGACCCTCATTTACAATGTAGCCAAGACCAACTCAGCAGCTGCAGTGGGCTTGTGTTTTGTTTGTTGTTTTATAAGTGTGACATCACCAATGTTCATGTCTCACGTTATTTCTTTTTCATGTCTTACGTTATTTCTTTTTTTTTTGTGTGTCTGTCTTTTACTAATTACTAATTATGTAAAGCTGCTTTGTGACGACAACGGTTGTAAAAAGCACTATACAAATAAATTTGACTTGACTTGACTTGACCAATCACAAATTTAAATGAACAGAAATTAGACACATCAGACACATCTTCATGTTGAAAATTTTACCACTCGAGTTATACCACTCGACTCTTCTTGTGATGATGTTATTGTTGTTATATTAACATGATTGATGGGTTTATACTAATGTGCAATCCCATTCAGTTCACACATGGCACAGTGTCATTGGTAGGCATGGACATGTGAGTGGATTTGCGGAGATTAATGTAGATTTCTGTGGCAGTAGGGGATTGCCTCAGTTTTAGCTGATGTTCCAGTCACCCGACTTTGGCCACAATGTCACCGTGCAAAATCCAAATTTAATCTGGGTGTGAATAGTTGGACAGCAGCTGAAAAGCTTTAAACAAATTAAACTTTTTATATGTACAATCACTTTTTGAAAAAGTAGATTTTTTCTGTATAAGTTTGTGTTATTAAATGTAAAACATCTTGAAGCTACTGCCAGCTGTGCATGAGTTGGTGGCAGGTTGGGTTTTGTATGTTTATTGATTTTTAGATCACATTTAGATTGTTAGATTTATCCACTTATTTGCATTTTAGATATTTCATTTTATTAATATTTAGACATTACATTACATGTCCCTAATGAGAAACATGCCATAGCCTTGCCATATAGTTTACTAGAATATGTAAAATCATGTAGGCCACGCACGGTGTGTGTATGGCAATAATCCTATGCACTGGCAATAGGAATCTAATAACGGTGAAGGACATTAAACCTTTAATCTCTCTCACCCTCGTGTAGTCCAAGTTTTAATATCTAAATGTGGAGGCGCCATCTGTTATCGACTATGTCAGGAACTAATATTTGCACTAGATTGCTTCTTTCACTTTTCTGGGAACGTCAAGGTGCACAGACAGAAGCCAAATTTTTTAAGCATCTTTTGAAGTCTGGGCAGAAATCGATTGTTTCTGTGGTTGGTAGTACAGAAGCATTCAGCTTTGCCTAATGCAATGTACAAACTCAAAGATGGGCTGCTGCGATGAGGGTGTCTCTAAGGTAATGCAGAAATAGAGTGAGGATGACAGGAGGGGGACATGCCTTCTGTTTCAGCTCCACGAAGCCTGTTAGTCTCACTGTTTACCTCATTCTGTTAAAGAAAAATGCCAGCTTGGCCTTCACTCATCTTCTGGTAGGCGTTTTTACTAGAGTTGTAGAGTCCTACGGTTAATATGACAAGTACTGGGCAAGCAAACACTTCTTTCTTTCAATCAATCATTGTTTCGTTCTCGTTTTATCTGCATCCATCTCTCATTGAGTTTAAAAGTGCACTCTATGGACAAAAGTATTGAGATAAAAGCTCATTCATTGTTTTTTTTTCCCCGAAATCAAGGAAGTGGATTTAAAAAAGAGTTTATCCTGCTTTTGTAAGATTTTGGTACATTGCTGTGATGATTAAATCTCATTTCGATACATAAGCATTAGTGAGGTCAGGATGTTGTTTGATTCCCACCCCACCTCATGCCCAACTCTCCAACTCATCCCAAAAGTATTGTATGGAGCGCCATCATTCCAGTACCACTACTCCACAGCTAAATGCTGGCGGGTTTATACCCTTTTAGCCCATGTCTGGCATTAGGGATGGTGCCAAAAGGTTCATGTATATGTGTTCCAGAGAGTCCTATTCTAATGGCAGTACTTCTCTACAGGTACTAGACAAGCTGTGTGTGTATGCATTTGCAAATCTGTCAGCAATGAGTGCAACTTAATGTAGCTGAATTATTTTTTTAGAAGTGATGTCCACAAACATTTGGACATATAGTTACATATAGGACATATAGAAAAATTACAATCTAATCCGCTTAACATTGAATAGGTGGCAGATGTCACAGCCTTTTTGATTTAATACAACTTAGTGTAGTCAATCTTCATATGAGCTTACACAAACAAATAGTTAATGTGCTGCTAAATTGTTTTGGCTAACTTACATTGTTTATGATATTGTTGCTCAGTTACTTCCTCCCTCTTTTCTAGTTCCCATCATTTCTGCTGAAATCCCAGGTTAAGGGCAGGGGATCATCCTTTTCTCTAACTCTTGTCCATTGAGGACTGTCACTTTTGATTGATATGTTCCTGAAATCTCACAATGAAAGAGTGAAATCATATGAAGAAGACTCACCTCTTCCGAGAATACTTGGGTGAATAGTAGAGTACTATGGTCTCCATATTGACTTGTGTTTAGTAGTGTCTAAATTTAGAGGTATCTTTGAATTTTTTATTTATTCAAATTTATTTGGATAAAGAAGGTTATTCTTGAGTAAATAGCGAAGCACTTTTGTAAGTAGCTCTGGATGAGAGCGCCTGTTAAATGTTGTAAATGTAAATGTAAATATCAGAATGCATGATCAATATAATGCTCCCCTGCTCTAGTAACTGTTCCTGTAACCATACAACCTTTTAATTCTTTCATGAACACAAACTTCTACAGCTTCATGGCTCTTGGGTGGTCTTATGAAGAATTGTCTGATCATCAGGAGATCACAACTTCAGCTCCTTAGACCCTGACCCCTCCCCCATTTTTTTAAAAGCAGAGACCTAACCTGCACATGGGAATTGGCGATAAACAATTGAGAAGAAGAAAAAACTACAATGCAAAAACATATATAAGCAACTTTTAGCTTAGAAAGATCAAATATTTTTCTAAATGTAGTTGTGACCTAACTAAGTTGAGTTAATGCTGTGAAAACACTTGGTGTGTGATCAGCAATGGCAGTCGCTTTTAGAGGCCTCTTTCACCACAAGGCAGAGAAGATGTCAGAGAAGTCAGAGAAGATGCCTGATGTTTAATCATAACTGGATTTATAACATTCATAAGCTAAAATGAAATAAATCCCTGTATGTGCCTTGAAACGTCCCCCATGAGTGCATTCTGGCTGATGAGTAGATCTTCCCGAATTCATTATCATGATGTGAACATCTGGCAGACTTTGCAGACTTTGCCTCTGATGCTGCTGGATGGATGGGTGTTCCTCATGGTATGATGATTAGAATGGATTATTCAATTAAAGGAATTGCAGCTTAATGGCTATTTATTATGGTTGTTTGTTGTTGTAGTTCTTGTTGATGATGATGGTAGTGGGTGTGATGAGGATAATGATGATGATGACGATGAAGATGACAAGCACTCTTAAATATATACAGGCTTTCACAGTTTCACAGTGACTTATGTGGCAAATAAAATGAGGTGTCATAGATTTCAACTGGCTTGTTGTCAAGGGAATAATCCACTGTTGAAAAAGCATAGAGAAAAGCACAAGTTACACTGAACTACATAATTGTTGCTTTCTATCATATGTAAACACACAGCATGCATTTGATGATTTTGGTCCTTGAACAGAGCCGTTTCTATTTTGAAAAAATGTGTTGTGGCAGTTTACAGTATAGGATTGGTAAGCTAAAGGTCACTTTAAGTAACCAATTAAAACACAGAACACATTTAAAATAGCAGTTCTATTGTCACAATAAATACTCAGATGGGGCCTTTTAATCAGGCTATAGCTTGAAGAAATTAAAGCCTAGGGTGCTTTAGGATGTAAGCGTTATTTTAAAATAACAGGGTGGTAAATTATGAACATGCTCAATCTTGTGGCCATGGCTTTTAGAAAAGTAAACATACAAACCATACAGCTAGTAGCAAATGTAACAGTGCTTCTATAAAATCATTGACAGAGCCAAAATTTAAAGCTCAGTGGATCCTTTTTGTGTGCCTATGCAGAGATTGGGATCTTATACTAACAAAATCATCCAGTTACATGATTTGCAGCCCAGACAGTAAAATAACACAGCAACTCCAGAAGAATGTGCCTGACAATGGCCGTGTACCTGCTGCACAAACGCCCACCAGTGACCTTTCAGCATTTGCAGGATGTAGAAATATTCTGGACCACAATTCCTGTGGTGGCTGGTAGTTGGACTTGTATACAGACCTCCATTATCAGCTCCACCATTCAGTGTGAATGCTCCTTTATTCCTGTTACAGAAACAACTGATCTATCCTTCTGACTGCTTTCAGTGATCAAGTTCGCATAATGTTTCCAAGACCTAGCTGAGCATCAGATGAAATGCTAGATTGGGCCATGTAATCTAGCAATCACAAGTATTATATTGTTAATGAGTGGGAGCTGCTGAGGTGAGCAGTATTAGAGGGAACCAAGGTGGCACAAACTTGTGGCAAAAGGTTTCAAATCACATGAGCCATGTGAAAGCATGGGCAGCTAAGCTACCTGTACTTGTCAAGTCAAGTCAAGTCAAGTCAGATGTATTTGTATAGCTTTTTACAACTGTTGTCGTCACAAAGCAGCTTTACATAAATAGCGATTAATAAAAGACAGAGACAAAGAAGAAAAAAGAAAATTACGTAAGACATGATGGATCAAAGACCCCCAGTGAGCAAGCCAATGGCGACAGTGGCAAGGAAAAACTCCCTCAGAGCTTGAGGAAGAAACTTTGGGAGGAACCAAGACTCACAAGGGGGACCCATCCTCCTCTGGTCAGAACAGATAGTTAATAATGGTGATATTAATAGTGGCAGATAGTTACGAGTCCAAGTGGTAGATAGTTACGAGTCCATTTTTTTTTTTTAGGTTTTAACATGGTCATTAAACAGTGGTAGGCAGGTGAGCCACTGGTCTGCTATGGGTGGTGGTGGGTGGGGGGCCTGCTGGTTGGACCGGTAGGTGGCAGCTGGTTTGACGAAGGTAGAGGGGACCTCAGCGGGTCGGGCTGGGTGGCCATTTACTTGGAGAAGGTAAAAAGAGAGGGTTAGTTCTGAGAGCAGAGAATGTTGGGCAGTATCAGATTGTGTCTGACGACTCCGGCAGGTCTGACTATAACAGCCTAATTAAAAGGAGAGAGCCAGAAGGTAACACAGACATGGGAGCACCCTGAAAACGCCAGCATCTATCTGCTCCACCGTCAACAAACCTGAGTGATCGCGTGTAAGCAGCGAGACGACAGCTCCAGCATCTCAGTGTACTACAATTCCCTGGGTCCGCGAACCCCTGGACCTGCAACCTTTATCTAAGAAACATTAATTACCAAAAGCTAAACTAAAGTTGTTCGCAGCCAAAGTGTCTCATCCTGGGAAAACTCTTAAGGGAGGCATGTTGATACTTACAGGTAAAACATTCTCCATGCCTTAATGACCTGGTTCTGCCATGACTGATATTACTTGCTTGATCACAAACATGAAAAACTGGTCGCAAGCGTGAGAAGAACTCATTGGCACCAGTGAACACATTCATGTACACATTCTAATCTGTTAACCTTGAAGCCACTTGGCAGAAAAGCCAGCTAGACTCTGTGGTAAAAGGCGTAAGTGTACCTAGGCCGAAACAATTCAAGGCAACAAGCCCAACAAGGTAGTCGCTCCAGCAGACACATTAGAGAGTCAGCTTGAGTGGTCATCCTCAGGGTGTGAGGATCCCTGCAGTGAAACACAGAAGAGACAGAAAGTCTTCACAGGGCTTCAGAGTGCATCAGGGGGAGAGAGTTTCATTTGTCTGATGTGGCATCTTAAGAGTGCTGTGTGGTGATGCCAAAATGCAGGTGTGGACACTGGGTGTAGTAAGATGTTGCGGCTGTGTTACTCGCTAATACATTTTCTAAGAATGAAGCAGTACTTATTAAAGTGCAGTTGATTGCACTTGTCTTAATTTAATTTCTTTGACATTTCTATTTATACTGCCTTTTTTCTTTTTTACATTTTTTTTTATTTTATCCACCCAATCTAGTGGCCATTTACCCAATCTCTGTTCATTGCTTGCAATGCCACAACACTAGGAGGGTGAACACTAGCACATGTCCTCCCCCTCTTTTTGAACTGCCACGGATGCAGCACCACTAGAAGCTAGGTACTTGGTGCACCTAGAGCTCAGATACAACTGCTAACCAACATCACACTATGGGGAGTGATATGAGGAGGAAGTGCCATCAACTCAGCCCTAAAAGCAAGGCCAATTGTGTTCTCTCTGACTCCAGCTGCTGATGGCAAGCAGCATGACCTAGGATTTGAACCAGCAATCCTCAGATCATAGTGGCAGCACCTTAATCCACTGGACCACTGAGTCCTCGATTTTTGTATTAATCAGTATCTAAGCTCAGCAGTATCTTTGAACTGTGATGTAATCACATTAGCTGGTGATCATTTCTGAAAGCACAGAGAAGCACTTCTGTAAGGTGCTCTAGATAATATCCTCTACCAATTGCCATAATGTTTGGCAGTAAATGTCACTGAATGTATATATTTCAGTTTTGTTCCATCAGCACCTGAATTGTATGTTGAGGTATCAAGGTGCTGACTGAATAGAAATATGGGGCATTATTGAATTAAGTTCATACAGAAACTCCAGTTTGTATTTTACTTGTTTTGCTCACCCTTACTGTCTATTTCTTTACCTTGTTGTTGGCAGTTGAGAGACTTGCCATGTTGCTGAGTGTGTTTCTGTGACAATTGAATGTCAAGTCAAGTCAAGTGGGTTTTATTGTCATTTCAACTACATACAGAGTACACAGTGAAACGAAACAACGTTCCTCCAGGACCATGGTGCAACACAAACAAACAAGTGCGGACAGACAACACAACACAGTACAGACCAGAGAATAATAAATAATTGACGGTAGTGTGCAAATTGTGCAATGTGCAATAAATAGAGTCCAGTGAGGTAGTAAAGTTATTAGTGCAAATGCTTGTGCAAAAAATGCTTCCCATGTTATCTGGGGTGAATGGTTGGAAAGAGAGAGAGAGAGGGAGAGTGTACATGTACCAGAAAGATATCAGTTCAGAAGTTGAGTTGTGTTGAGGAGTCTGATGGCTTGGGGGAAGAAGCTGTTGCAGAGTCTGGTCGTGTTGGACCGGATGCTGCGGTACCTTCTTCCTGATGGCAGGAGGGAGAATGTAAGGAATACATAAAAGCAATACGAATTTACTGAATTCTTTAACTTGAATTCAAGTTAATTTTGAATTCACTCAGTCCAGTATCTTAGAAACACTTGATAAATCACTCATTACATATCCACCAAGATGACAGTTGAAGGTTTCTAAATGTGTTATTGGTCTTTATGGCGTGCAGGGCTTTTCCAATTTCACAGTCAGAATGGTTATCTTCCTAAGACCAGCAAGACATTTATATTCCTAACATGAAAAACACTGACATAAGGAGCCAAATGTAGATCTGAGCTATAGTGTCTCACTATAATCCTGAAGCTGTTGTAGCTATCAATATGACCAAGGGTAAATGGTTAGGTTCTAAGCTAGAGTGCGATGATATCTTCCTTATAAAAAACCCAGTGACATGACATATGATGTAGAGTAATGCCAAAACCCTGTTTACATGGAGGACAACTTCATTTCTATGTCCTTTTATCACAGTTACATTTTGTAGCTCGATAACATACAATCAGATTGCTATTGCACAGCCTAGTAATGTGTTCTGTGTGTGTTTGTCTTCATGTCTACTTTGGTTACGTGCCAATCGTTCAGTTTGCATGGCTAAGGTAAGTTTAGAAGCAGGCTGGTTTGGCTCTTAAAGAGAACTAAACTAATTTAGCTTAATTAACCCCTTAACGCAGCTAGTCTTACTACACACTAAGGTGTATTATTCAGTAACTGCAGGGACTTCTGTACAAACTGGTGGGGCTATTGTCTGGTAATAAATTGTAATAACACTTTCTGCCTGCTTCGAGCCATAGGCTTTTTAAAGGGGTTTTCAAAAATATTCTGCATAATAAAAAAGATAGTCCCAGACCAATAAATAAACAAAGTCCCAGAGTGGGTTTAATGTAAAGTGTTGCATTGCAAGAAACCTACTGACTGATTTCTTTTCTATTGTGGTGATACGAGCCAGAGGATGCAATACAATGCAGAGATATTGTCGCTGTCAGACAAAAATCTTGTATCTCCAAAATTACAGCTTTGCAAGAGAAGGACAAAGCCTTCTTAACTTTAAATGGAAGTCAATGAAAAAAGATTTTATTCCAAATCATTTTAGAGCATTTATATTGGTTCATCATGCCATTTAGACACAATGTAAAGAACAACTGCCAGATTTACATTATGTCAAAAAGTGCAAATTGGCAAAAATGGAGATACAAGTTTTTAGCATGCCAGCGATAATATAGTTGTTTAATGAATCATGTTTTGCATGTATTTCTCCATCCTGAATATTCTTTTAAATAGGCCATATACCAAAAGTTAATCTGAAAATCATGAAACGCCCATTTGTGACCCTATAAGTAATGAGTTTCTGTAAGGCAGCTTTGAACACCTTTCCGCAGTACCCTGAGTGTCTTTCTTAATCTCCTTTACTTTGTTAAAACCATGAGGCCACCCTTAATGTTGCATTTATTTGAGGTGATGAATGTGATCTAGCAGAGTAAGTGCATTAGATTTTTAGTATCAGAAACTGACATTTTGGATAAGATAATCAAATAACATCAATCTAACATCACTCACACTTTATTCTGATTACAAAAAATAACAATAAGGTGCATAATCTGCTCTTATCCATCCAAACTCACTCTCTGCATGCTCACTTATATAAAAAAAGAGCTCACGTTCACGGTGTAAAAGCCTCATATATTTTTTATAAAGCAATACATTGTTAGCCCACAGAAAGCATGGATTCTACATGCTGACCTGTTTTATTTTGTACAGTGTTAACATGCACATGCCGTAATACGTTCAAGGTTGTAACACAAAACAGATTTAAACCAGTAAAAGATTATCCGACCAATAAATTTCTTTTCTGTCATTGGAATGACCACTAGGGGGCCAGTGGTCAGATTATTATGGTTCTTATAACAACCAATATGAACAATTTTGACCCTGTATGCTTCTCTAGAATGGAATGTGTCATATTAAAGCAATCAGAATTGCTTTGTGTACATGTTGACTCAATTACGCAGATGTTTTTAGAAATTGGTGGAATTTCCCTTTAACAGTGTTAAAAGACATCCCTGCTTTATGAAACTTGGACTTGACTGAGTCGTTGCACTTGATGGATAATTTCCCTGTATAGTTATTGTGTGTACATGTGTGGGTTTGTGTTAGTGTCGAGGCTGAGGTTAGGTAGAGGGTCCAAGCTGATAACTGACAGCTGTGTATATAAGGAGTGATTATTTCAAAACTTAACCTAAAGTGTGAATCTCACACACACAAACAATAATGTGCTTGTAACTCTAGAACCAAAATCAGCATTATGAACAGAGAGGATGACTGTAGCTGTGCATAGCTATGATTCTGAAGAGTTTAAACGAGGTATGATTGGATTGGTTGCTGGTTTATACACACATCTGGCCCAAATCATCTGGCAATCATCTGCGCCACAGGCCTGGACTGTGTTTCTTATTCTGCATGAACATCTGTTATAAATAAGATGTAAATTCATATTTTTGTTCACAATTAAAGTCAAAATTAATAACCAAAACTCATTGGAACCACTGGTGGGTAATGGCTTTCCACCACTGTTATAACTCAGCCTGTTTGCATTGCATTGCATGTATTTACCAGGTAGTTAAAAACATTATAATAATGATTAAAGTGCAGTGCACAATAAAACTTTTTTATATTCATTATTAGGGAATATTGTTATCTCATGTATACCACTGACTTTTTGATTTAACCTTTTTTCACATTAAAGTCATAGGAAAATATGAATAGTGGTAGGCTCTGAGAGAAGGAGTTAATAATATCCGTTTGAGGTGCAACACTGCACTAGTGCCAAGTAGGTATTTGAAAGCTGATTAATTTACGCAGTAAGCAGATATAAAAGCTGATTAATTAGGCTACTGCATGGGTGCAAAGGTGGTTTATGTATTTCCTATTTATTACAAAGAAGAATAGGGTGGCTATGTGAGATATTGTTAAGGAGCATTTTGTCTTAAATGGCTTAGACACTTTATATGGCTGTATACAGCAAATATGCCAGTGTTAAGTCAACCCAAACAACCACGACTCCCAAACAACCAAGTCAAGAACCATTTAAAACCCTTCATTTGAAATAATGTACTGTAAGGTTTGTACTATTTTAACATACTGTACTGTACATGATCCTACTATACTTTACCACTGATTTACTACTTGTAAAAGTATAGTTGTATGTCATTTGTTTGAGCTAATATAGCTAGTGACTGTTGTAGTATTAATAAAAGTATGTTTTATGAACACAATTTAGTAAATTACAAAATAGTTTTAAATGAAAAGTCTATAAATGTATTTTAGGAACAATTCAAACTCGGTATGGTATTATGTGGTTTCTGATGTTGCCCAGGGCATTTTGCTAAACACAATAGCATCAGACTTGCAAATTAGGTATGTATAGTACAGTAATGTACTGTATCGTTACGTATAGAATAGTATAGTATAATGTAGCACAATATAATTGAGCATAGTGCAGTATATTATAGTAGTGTCATATAGTATATGCAGAATATGGCATAGTGTAGTATGGTAGTGTTGTACAGTGTAGTATAATACCATATCGATACTGTATAGTGTAGTATAGTATAGCATGGTATAACACAGTATCAAGAACACATCACTTTTTTCATTATTTAGAAATGAATCACTGTAGTGTGTGTACAGTATAAATATGTACAGGGTATAGTGTAGTATTGTATAGCATAGTTTAATACAGTATCAACAATACATCACTTTTTTCATTATTTAGAAATGAATCACTATAGTGTGTGTACAGTATAGATATGTACAAGGTATAGTGTAGTACTGTATAGTATAGTGTACATAGATGTATAGATTAGTATTACTATAGAACAGTACAATGTAGTTTTGGACCATATCATATACATGTAAGCTTATGCATTACTATAGTACCTACAGAATAGTCATGTAAGGTACATTGTAGTCTTTGTATAGAATAGTGATCTTTCACATGAAGAATCAAATGAAGTGACATATTGCTGTTTATTCATATTTTAGTGCAGTTTTTATATAGCAGTGTCTAAGAGCTCCACTGCTGCATTTTCTAGTGTATTTGAGCGCAGTAGGAGGCTAAAGAGGTAGGTTAGCCACGGCCGTGTTGCCGCAGTGTCAGTGAGGCCGTGCTGAAGTATTTGCTGGCCGGCTGACAGTTCTCCGGGCTCTCTGCTTGCGGGTCAGCGAGCGGCCCAGTCTGTCAGAAAATTGGATTAGCACGACGGAGCCCCTTTCAAAGAAACCGCGAGCCAGGCAGCTCCTCCTCCATCACGCCACCTCTCCTCAACGCCGCGGCGCATGTGTGTGTGTGTGTGACCGGTCCGGTTAGCCTACTGTAAGCGACATATAAAGGGGAGCCACACAGAGCATAAAGCAGTCTTTTTCTTCCTTTAGTTGACTAACCATTTCTCCCCCTCTGGGTCGCTCGCCAGCCTCTGCGGACATGTCTGCATCCAGCCAGTGCAGGTAAGCTAGAAACCCACACAGCGCCAGTCATAATTCACCTGGAATTATAGCTACTGCATAGCCAAGCTACATCTGATCAGATTGTTATGGCATCGAAATAAACAGGAATAATAAAAGAAAAGACAGCTGAAGAGGGAAAAAGCTCCCGTGCTCCTCGTTGTTTATTTCTGACCGTGGGGTTAATCCTGACCACAGCGTAACGGTCCAAATCCGAGGACGCCTGAAGCGTCGAGTTCACTGAAATGCTCGATTCTGTTATTTTTGGGGAATGAATTGAGGTTTATGAGGTTTATGATGTGCAATTACTAATCGGCACAATTATGAATGCAGTAACATGATCAATTCGATCGATCCCAGACTGTAGTATGTAAATCCTGTCTAAATAATAATAATAATAATATCCCAGGTGACTGTATCATGGCGTTAATCCTGCAAACTCACTTGGGGACCATAGCAGCGTTTGGTTAGATACAGCCACTCGATTACAATAAGCGCAACGATATATTCCTATCCAGTTTCGTGAATAGCTGTCCTGCGAGGCTGGGGCATGCTCTTAAAGGGACAGACACCTATTCACGTAACACCACGAAGGACAGCCACTAAACGTCTTCTCGATGAGGTCTACAATAGGGGGGTTCCCTTCTCCCTTTTTACACGGTCAGAAGCTCAGCCTTGTGGAAACTGCCTTGAATCTGTTCTGGATCAAGTGCTGAGGCCGCAGTGTGTGTGTGTATGTACATGTATGTGTACATGTGTGTGTGTGTGTGTTAGCACCACGGACAGCGCCCCCTCCCCCAGCCCACTGCCTCCATTTCACATGGCCTCCAGTGGTGCCCATATAAACGCAGCTACAACACAGCGCCCAGCTGAACGTGAACGCGGTCGTCTGTACTCCTCCACACGCTCTCTGGTTCCACTTGTCCAGCACTGGCAGCACCAGACCTAAGCCAGATTTAAAGCAGCCTGTAAAACGGGCAGAGATAAACGTTTATGGTGACTGAAGTTTTATGGTTTCTAAATCACATGGGAACAAGCATTTATGAGCACAAAACAAAAGGGAATGTTTCCTTTGGGACGCTGTTGTGAATGAGTTAGACATCAGGCTCAGTTTACTGCCACTAATGATATATACAGTTCCCGACTAATCACTAACTACATTTCCCTCTGTGTTAATGATGATGTAGATTCAAATTAGAGGCATATTACATATGTATATTACATGTACTACTGCTACTATTTAGCAGTGTTCACCCTATTATTAGTAGTAACTGTATTAACTGTGATACTGCTGCTAATATTACTACATATATTAGCTATACAGCTATACAGCTGCTATTGCCAATACTACCAATTACTGTGGCCACTGATAGTAATACTACTATCAATACAACTATTACTACTCACATTACTATTACTACTACTAGTAGCAGTAGTATTACTACTACGATACTATTGCTACTGGTATTATTAGTTCTGCTACTGTTAGGCTACTGCTCCTACTACTAAGACTATTAGTATTAGTACTACTCTTTAATACTTCTAATAACAAAATATTGAATTGACCTCATGCACCAATATCGTCCTAGGAATTTCATCATCATTTGTTCTGAAGACAAGTCCTGACAGAAACTCTGTCAGATTCATGATGTGTTTTTTAAACTACAGAATCGTTCACAGCTATGCTCTTACAATGACCGATCCCACTGCCCTTGTGAATTATGAAAACATTGGTGAATGTCAGAAAACTGTAAGCGGGTTTTAAGCAGAAACATATTTTTAAGAAAGGTTGGTGAATAAGGGTCAGTGTTGGCAAAGAGAGACAAAGGGTAAAGAGAAACCTTTTAAGTTGATCCCAAAATATTTTCACTGTATATCACTCAGTGTCCAAACCCATTACATTACTCATCGTTTGGGTAGAGAGTGTTCATTTGCTGGGCTTCTGGGTTTTCATGTCATTTCTGGGAGCGTTGCACACGCGAGTGAGATAAATAATGGCTATATGAAGCACATCTTGTTAAAAAATAAAGTTATAATAAAGCAAAACTATGGAAATATGATATAAGTAGAATAATAGCAGGAAATCTGTTATAAGCATATTATTTCTATTTCTTAAGCTTTTCTTGAGCAGAATCAAATGATGTATTGATACCACTCTATTTGCTATTGGCAACAGATTAACATTAGTAAATCACTGAACCAGAGCATGTCTTCTTACCTACTTTGGTCACTGTTTGCATGGCTATGGTCACTTATAAACAGAGTGGTCAAAATGTAGTACATGGAGAGTTCTAAGCTACAGTAGTTTAGCGATTGCTTAATGGGGACCTGGATGTGTTCAGTAGTGTTTTAGAATTTATAGAATAGAATAGAATAGAATAGAATAGAATTGATATTTAATATAATATGTAAAAGAAAATGCTCTTGGTATGTGTTGTCTGTTTTTGTGTTTACTGAATAGTTGATTAATGTATTATGCATGGATTTGAATGCAATATTGCATGTCTGTGCCAGTATAATAGAATAAAATCTATCTAAATATAATAAAATATAAAATAAATAATAGAAGAGAATAGGATGAAAAAGGCTAGATTTTCCTCTAGGTGGTTCCACTGTGTGTGGGCCCATTTATCTTTGTTCCAAGTGCTGTGTTCTGCTGGCCTGTATCTCAGACAATTCTTCATGTTCTATGAAACTGCCAAGAGGACTTGATAGGGTCACTGTAGTTGACAGCTCATTTCTCTGCAGAGTCCGTGTGCATTCTGGTTGTGTTTGTGTTGGTGTGTGAGTGGAGGTTGGGGAATGGGGCGAAAGTAGATGTCACTGACAGCTACACTGTGTGCTGCTTAACCGCCAGTCAGTCAACTGCAGGTGAAGCTATTATAGTGGCAGCTTATGTACTCTGGACAACTCATCAGTCCTTATGTCTCATGCACCCTGAGCAGCGGCAGCAGCAACACAGATTACACTAAAGCCTAGCCTAGATTGTACACTTCTCACAGTGTGTAACTGCTTGTTACTGAGTGACTGGGACTAAAGAGTGAGTGCATTTCTGATTTAATAATGGATATGATGGCTTTGTCTGTCTCTAGTTATAAGTATGAGCAGTACAAAGAGACAGCGGACTGGTTGCTAACTCAGACACACATCCGACCCAAAGTGGCAATCATCTGTGGCACAGGCCTTGGAGGACTGGCCGATCTGCTGGACAACAAGGTCGAGATTCCTTATAAGAACATTCCCCGATTCCCTCACAGTACAGGTAGGTTACCTCCTAAATTGTGATCTTAGTGGTCACAATGCTCCAGAATTGGTTTGCAATAGCATTATCTAATTTAACTCACCTTGGGATTTGCAGTTCCTGTTGTTTTTCTTCTATAACTTTGTAATGTGAAGAGTGGGTGTTGTTTGAACAAAATGTGTATCCTTAGTCTCTCTAATAATTCCTTGTAAAGTCATAGATTTTCCAAATATATTTAGCATATTAACACACAACCATATGTTATAAACATTTGGAAATATATCAGCATCAAATATCTCTCTTATTTGTCAGAACCAAGCTTAGCATAGCACCCATTTAGCATACTAACAGCAAATGCTGTACATCCTGTGAGAGTCACATTTTAGCATGTACTAAATTTGGTCAGTTTTTTTGTTTTTCATATACAGCATTTTATATTTTGAAAATTTAAAACCTCTTACCATTTAAATCCATACTGACCTGTGACCCACAGTTTCTCAAGGGTCATTATTCACTGGCTGATCTGAACTTCATCAAGTTAGTAGTCTAATGTAGCAAGCAAATACATCATATAGACAAAATTATTGGAACACCTGCTCATCCATTTTTTATTCCTAAATGAAGGGTATTAAAGAAGTATTTGCCCAGCTGGGTAGAACTGTTTGATTTTGGAGCATTGCTGTGAGAATTTGATCGCATTATGCTATTCAGCGTTAAGCTATATGATCAGGATGTTAGATGATCACCACCTCACCTTATCCCCAACTCCCAAACTCATCCCAAACTTACTGGATGGAGCACCATCATTCCAGATAACACAGTTCCACTACTCCATAGCTTAATGCTTGGGGTTTTATACACCTCTAGCCCACACCTGGTAGTAGACAGGGTGTCAATAAGTTTATGGTTACCTGTTCCTATTCTATTGGCTATACTTCTCTACAGGCACTAGACAAGTTGTGTGTGTGCATTTGCAAACCTGTGTCAACAATGGGTGCATCTTAAAATAGCCGATTACATTCACTAGAAGGAGTGTCCAGAAACACCAAGAACACTGTACCAACTTAACTGTTAAGCACGGTGGTGGTAGTTTAATGCACTGGGGCTGTTTTGCTGGCAGAGAAATTTGTGCGTTGGTCAAAGTGGATGAAATAATGAAGATAGATGACTACCTCCAAATTCTTTAGCATAACATCAAACCATTAGCTAGATGGTTGAAACTTGGACACCACTGGGGTTTTCAACAGGACAAGGACTTCAAACATGCATCAAAGAAGGTTGTGGAATGGATAAAGCAGGCTTACGTTAAGCTTTTGGAATGGCCTTTGCAAAGTCCTGAACTCAACCTTATTGAAAATATGTGGGCTGTGGTTAAAAGTTGGGTTTGTGCAAGGAAAGCAGTTCTTCTATAAAGAGTGGTCAAATATTCAACCAGAATTCTGACAGCGATTTCTCAGACCTGTAGTTTGGCAAGGGTCATTACTCATTGCCTAAACCGGACTTCATATAATCAGACATGAAATAAATAGTCTAATGTAGCAAACAAATATATTATATTATTATAATATTTACAGAGGAAATACCTTACCTCATTTCATGATGTTCAAATAATACACTTCCATACCTTCTGAATACGTCAGTTCGTTTGCACTGTAGTCTCTGTAGTAATGGAATAATAAACCTTTGGGTGCACTACAGTTGAGAATTTAAGGGATTAATCAATGATGTCATCAGCTATGTATGGCTCTTAAATGTATAGCTATGGTCTCACAGCTGCATGCAAAGTGCCAATGTGCCAGCCAATTAACAGTGAATGGAATGACAGTCAAACGTTGCCCTCTCTCACCTTATTCTATGTCCAATAACTGCTTACATTAGCAAACATTAATTAATCCTCCCTCCATCTCTCTCTGCAGTGGAAGGGCATGCGGGTCAGCTTGTCTTCGGGGAGCTGAAAGGGAAGCAGTGTGTGTGCATGCAGGGCCGCTTTCACTTCTACGAGGGCTACAATACTGCTACAGTGAGTATCCTGCACATTTACAGTAGCTGAGCCTCATCATCCCATCTGTCCAGCAGTGACAGCAAAAGACATGCAAAGCAAAAGTCTTCTGCAGAGTTCACTTTTAAGACCCGGCAGTGCCAGCAAACCTGACACAGCAAGAAGCTGGCGTTCTAGAGAGAGGCTAAGAAGATCATTTAATAATTTTTCACATGGCAGTTCCCAGGAGGGAACAAACTGAAAGAATTTCACAAGAGGGTTTTTATGTGTATGGTCATATCCACCTGAGCAAGGAAAATACACTATGTCCAAAAAATTGTGGACACCCCTTCTAATGAATGCTACTTTAAGTTGTACACCTTTGCTGACACTGATATGCAAATGCACACACACAGCTTGTATAGTCCTTGTAGAGAAATTTGCCATTAGAATAGGAATCTGTGGAGCAGATAAACACACACCTATTGGCACCATGCCTAATGCCAGGCATGAGCTAGAGGAGTATAACATCTCGCTGCATTGAGTAAGGTCACTGACAGCCTCACTAAGGCATAACCTCACTAACTAATGCAATCAAATCCTCATATCAATGCTCTGAAATCTAGTAAAAAGCTATCCCTGGACAGTAGAGACAGTTACTCTAACAAAAGCATGATTTTTAATACCCTTGGTTTTAAAAATCTAATAAGGCTAAATTATAAATGAGCAGGTGTCCCAATACTTTTGTCAATATAGTGTATATTCATCTCTGACTGAGTATTTTCAAATGGAAAAACTCAGTCCCAGTTAAGGAAACCACCTAACCTCCAATTGTTCCCTGGGCAATGATGTGACTCCCCACCATTCCACTATCCATAGTCATTGTAAAGAGTGTTTCTTAAGTGGCTGTAAAGTGTGTTTCTAATTCTAAAGTTATGTTTTAATGACAGTATCTGGGCTGCTTTGTGACTGGTTACACCTTTATCTCTGAAATTTGTTGTTTTATTTTAGAGTGCCTGGCAAACTAGTGTGCTTGTGCTGCAATCCTCATAGTTACTTCATAGTTACTTAGTATTTGAACTAAGTAGTGGTACTCCCAGGTTGGATTTCATGCTCAGAAAGGGCCTCACCAAACCGGAATTTAAGATGGCCACACCATACATCACCAGTAGCAAAAGCAGTAGTGTTATACATGTCCAGTTTCTACCTGTGGAAGTGTTTTCATGGTGTTTGGATGCACAGAATATGGGAATGGGAATGTGTTTAATTTGGGTGTGACATCATTTCCAGCTCAGACATCTGAGGTAAATGAAAGGCAGCGTTTTATTCAAGTTGATGTTTTAAAAAAGCACTTTTACTTTCACTTCAGTCATTATATCACTTTTAGTTGAGTTTCTGCTACTTTTCCCGCTCCAGTGTATGGAAGCATATAAACAACTCACAGAGAGAACTAGCAGGGCTAAAGTCTTCATGCCCTACTTCCCCTTCTCATGTCAGAAGTACTGGATGCAGCACCATCACTCTGTTAAACATTTCATGCCTAACTTCTTTTTCTCATCCCAGAAGTATTGGATGCAGCACCATCATTCCAGCGAACACAGCTTTATACCCCTCTAGCCCATGCCTGCCACTAGGCATGGTGCCAAAAGGTTCATGTTTATTTGCTTCAGAGAGTCCTATTCTGTTGGCAATGCTTCTCTACAGGGACTAGACAAGCTATGTGTGTGTGCATTTGCACATCTGTGACAGCAATGGGTACAACTTTCGAGTAGCTGAATGCATAGTGTAAAACCATTGCCTTTACTAAAACATCTTGAAGAATCATTTTTAACAGCATATAGGTATATATATATGCATATAGACATTTTATTCACCCCATATATAAAACATGATGCTGCCTCTCTTATTGGATGAGCTGCATGTTCCTGTGATAGTGTGCGCACAAATCCAGAACATAATTCAGATTGCTAAGATCTTGTTAATAATTCTTCAGAGTAAAAAGTAAACAGTAAAAGATGATGGCTTGTGAAGTATATCCCTATTTATGTTTTTTATGGGTCATTTATGACATAAAACAAATAAAAATGTACATATGTATGACTTTGTTAGATCATGTTTGTCATACAAACGAATAAATATGGTCAACAGTGAAATCTTTTGCTGACACAAAGCAATAATTTTCAGCACAGGGTCTTTTAGAAGTTAAATCCAGGCAAAAGTTTCAGGTTTTAGTCAGCTTTGGATTAAAGAAAATCAGTGTACGGACTTAAGCAAATGAATTGCAACTTTGTAAAGCACAGTAAAGCACTAGTTAATCTAGGCAGCAAGGAGCACCTAGAAAGCTGATCTGAGATCAGGCACCCCTGGGCATTAGGCATGGTGGTGGAGGAAGTAACAAATCCATCACTTCAGTTAAAGTAAACATAACCTGATGTAATACCACCCTGTTAAATGTGGACTTCCAGTACCTAAACATCCACTTATTAGTATTAAGAAACAACTGTAGAACAATATAAATATCAGAGTAAATAAAAGTAGCATGATGTCTATTTCAAGGATTTATTTAAATATAATTTATGTTTGGATTGTGCCTCCTGTTTTTTACTGTGTTAAACAAACAGTTTATGATCTTAACAAAGTTACTAAATATAGTGGATTTAAATGTGGGACTCCAGTGGGTCAATATATTAATCACAGTTACTAGGAGGCTTAGTTGTAACAGTTTATAAAACTTCAGTTTCTGTGTAGATACACTAGCATGTAAATGCTGAAAATAGTAAGAAGTACTGTTGTACTGCTTTTCTCCCAGTTATTTTAATAAAGTTATTTTTTACTTGAGTCATTATTTACGTAAGTAACAGTACTTTTGCTTAATTAAGGGATTATACTACTTCACCGATCTCTGTTTAAAGCCTGGCAGTGTAGAGGCTGTACTTTGGCTTGGCTACTTTTCACTGGGAGTTATTTACATGCTAGCCAAGAGTATCTCACAATATAGAGTACTATATACCTTCATCATCCGTTGAGATTTTTTAATGAGTTGTCAGGTACATAACCAGAATTCTGCTGTATAATTGGCCAATGATTTAACACATTATGTGTTGGACACTTGTGTCATGCTTTTCTCCCTTATTTTAACATATATTCAACTCAATACAACACAGTGACAAAACATATATCTTAATCTTAATGAATACATCATTTTTAGAGTGCACAAATCAAAAAGCAATTACAAAAACTGCTTTAGGCAGAATCTTAAGAAATATCTGACTGACTACAATTTTATTATATTATTATTATATTATTATTATTATATTATTATATTTATTATATGAGGGGCAGTGGTGGCTCAGCGGTTAGAGCGCCGGGATATCGATAACAGGGTTGTGGGTTCGATTCCCGGGCTCGGCAAGCTGCCACTGTTGGGCCCTTGAGCAAGGCCCTTTACCCTCTCTGCTCCCCGGGCGCTGGAGTTGGCTGCCCACCGCTCTGGGTGTGTGTGTGTACTCACTGCCCCTAACACGTGTGTGTGTGTGAGTGTGTGTTCACTACCAGATGGGTTAAATGCGGAGGACACATTTCGCTGTACAGTCCACACTGTACAGTGACGAATACGTGCACCTTTACCTTTAGATAAGATTAAAATCACATACTGCTCGGACCTATTTATGTACATGAAAAATTCACATTTTGTAGTTACAGTTACATTTTACACCAAATTAGACTGTGCTCCTGGTCCCCAACTCAATATGGTCAGTATGAATCCTGGTTATTGAAGAAAATGTATTTTCAGTTCAAAGTAAATCAACTTAATCTGACTCTAAAAACATAGTTGCAAATGAAAAGAATGACTAAATGAATTATAAAGATTGTTTGAATTAAACAGGAATCTCACACTAGATCAGTTAGATCTCCATCAGGTCAGGACCAGAACACATCAAGCATATTTGATGTAGTAGATTTAGTCTTATTACACATACAGATAAAAAGAATATCATCATGATCATTCTTAAGATAATGTGTCCAAGCTGAATTTTAAGATACGTATCACACCTACCAGAGGTTGGAAAGGTCTGCTTGAGGAGTTTTATGACAATGTGGGATTTGTGAAATGTTATCAGCTCCACGATCAAATGTCATATACTTGTGATTCACCTTTTATATTAGCCCATGATTGTTGCTTCATCGTGTCTGAGATTGAATTATTCTGTTTATGACTGCCAAACTAAAAGCTAACAGCACAGAGTGAAAGCTAATGCAGAAACACGCATGAGGCTAGACTGTACCTTCTAAGATGCTGCTGAGTACTCTAAATGGTGTGAACTGCATTAGATCCATGCATTAGATCACATGGTATGATTGTTTCAACACCCAATACATTTTACAAAAGGTTCCTGGGTTCCATTCAAATGGTGTTGCATAAGCACACAAGTGACAACAAACCAGTGAGTTAGGAAAAAAGGAAATGCTAAAGACTAGTTGAAGAAACCTGCATATGAGCACTGACAAAAATGTAAAAAAGCTACACACAGCTCAAACAAGTTTTTACTTCAGAACCCAAACTTTGAACCAAGCATGGATTTGCTACTCAATTCAAAATCTAGTTCCGCCCTCCACATCCTAAACAGCCACCAGTGATAGACAATAATTCATCAGTTGACACTTTCTTTCTGACAATCATAAACCTCCCCAGACTGACACAAAGGTTATTCTCCATTTAACCATTGACCCTTTAGGCTTCCGAAGCAGCACTATCAGGAAGATGTGTATACCTAAGAGAAAGTAGATGGTTAAAATTTGACTATGGACACCTCAATCCAATAACCTTTAAGACCACATGACCTTTTCTCACTCTAGACCTATGATCTGTAGTTAAACTTTCATTGGGGTTTCACACATACTATGTTGTTGTACACATATGTTTTCTGGTAGTTCTGCAAGCTTGAAGTGTATATTAAATTAAAAAAGTAAAGTGACCCGTTTGGAAAAACAATGTTTGTAGAACTTTCTTAAAAACATTGGTGTATCTTATATAAAGCTTTCACCTGTGGTGAAACATAAAGGTAAAGGTGCACATATTTGTCACTGTACAGTGTACACTGTACAGCGAAATGTGTCCTCCGCATTTAACCCATCTGTGGTAGTGAACACACACACACACACTAGTAAACTAGGGGCAGTGAGTACACACACACACCCAGAGTGGTGGGCAGCCAACTCCAGTGCCCGGGGAGCAGAGAGGGTAAAGGGCCTTGCTCAAGGGCCCAACAGTGGCATGCAAGACTTGCAATGGTCTCACTGACATTTTCCAACGATAACATGTTGTTTAAGACAATTAGCAAAGTGCTCCATTTGGTCTTCGTTTTAGATGCTCCGCTACTTGAATTACCTTAATGGGGGTTGACGCCCAATACTAAAACCAGTGCTTTCAAAAATGTATAAAATCAAAAAGAACAAAAATATAGATACAAGATTTTATTCCAACAAAACTTGTATTGCTTATTGTAGATGCTTTTTCAAGACCTGCATGATAGTGTGTGTGTGTCCTGTTTCTCATCAACAAGGAGGAAGAAATATCTTTATAATGTTAATCATTGCTTAAATGACAAATTTAACTACCTGTAAATATTTGTAGCAGTTCACATCCATAACAGTCATGAATTGTTAATAACACATTAAACACATTTATAAAATACAGTGATGAACGCACGCAGTGTTTTCACCTAGGAAGACAATCATGACACTGGTTATTATAGTATATATTATTGTCTGTGTATATATTTATGACATATGACATGATTTATGTATGTGTTATGAATGTTTCATGAAGTTCTTGAGTAAAGACCTCAAATGTGATAAGGGTGATAAATTGTGACGACTTTGTTATTACAGCTTGGAAACAACACTGTATTTCATCCTAATCTAAATGTCTGGTGTATTATGACAACAAAATAAAATCACACGATGAATTTGTATATTTGTATTGTTGTATTGTAGATATTACTAAAGGTCACCAATAAGTCTCCCTCACCAATATCTTCCTTAAATACATCAGATTCGTGACGTTTTTTTAAACTGCAGAATTGTTCCCAGCCATGCCCTAATAATGATGGATCCCATTGTCCTTGTCAACAGAACACATCCTAAATAAGGAAACATTGGTGAATGTCAGAATCTTTATGAAAACTGCATATGTGTTGTTTTGTTATTTGTTTTTTTTTTGTTGTTGTTTTTTTAGAAATGTCTTTTTAAAACGGTTGTTAAGTAAGGTCCATTGTTCCCATCGCTCCTGCACAGCAAGATCTTACTCAGTCTTCCTTCTCAGGTAACATACCCAGTGCGCGTGTTCTACCTTCTTGGAGTGGAGGTCCTGATCGTTACAAATGCTGCAGGTGGACTAAAGGTGGACTTTAAGGTGGGAGATATTATGATGATCAAGGACCACATCAACTTCCCAGGCTTTGCAGGCCAGAATCCTCTGTGTGGGCAGAATGATGTGAGGTGAGATATTGCTGTTTTCTGGTGTGCTCTTTACATTCTGAGATCACAAAGCTTTTCATGCTTCTCTATTGGTTTGTATTTTCATCTGGTTCATGTTTAGGTGAATAGTAGCATTTAAAAGATCTGTTATAAAGGCAAATAAAGGTGGTCACATTCAAAGCATGGACCTAAACATGTGCCGAAAACTGCAAATTGTGCTGCATGAATCAAAATAAGGATTTCCTTTTTATACTTAACAAACATTTTAACTTGTTTTTAATCCTGTAGCACTGTCTGCAGTTCTGGATGGTGACTGGTACTCTCTCATTAAGGAGCAGAGATAAGTAAACTGCACTGTTACTTATGTGCAGGTTTGGCGTGCGTTTCCCCTGCATGTCAGACGCATACGATAAAGACTTGGCTCAGCTGACCAGACAGACGGCTGAGGAGCAGAACTGTGCCTCCTTCCTCCGGCAGGGAGTCTATTGCATGCTGGCTGGACCCACCTTTGAGACCATAGCGGAGTGTAAAGTGCTTCAAATGCTAGGAGCTGACGCAGTGGGTGAGTATTACCATGCAGTCAGTTACAGTCAGTCATGCAAAAACACAAAGTATACTTTAGTTTTACTGGTGAACTGTGATTATAAGAGCTCTAGGCTCTCAGTTCAAGCCATAAATGTCATACAACCTCTAAAATAATGCTAATTAAGGCTAGCCCCCTATTGGATTATTGTACCATGGTAATGCTAAGCTAGTGGCAATGCACCTTAACATTTTGTGCCAGTTCTAAAAGAAACATAAAGCTTGTCAAAATCTACATTATTTTAAGCTTGCGAATACATGTGAACATCTATTTTACCATGTATGTAGCAGTTTATCAGTGCCTGTTTCAGTGAGTGTTGTTTGAGTCACTGCACAGTGCTACCACTGTTTTTGATTTCTAACAACTATCTGAATCCTGGTTTGGCTACCACTCACATTCACAGCCAACCACGTGTCTCAAGAGCTCCTAGAAGGCCTACAGTTACATTTTGTTTTCATGAAATCGGCCCCACCTACTGAAAATCAATTTTGTGATTGGTTGATGCCACAGTAAGTTAGTAATGATTTAGGTTTCCACTTGTGTTTGTGAAGTCCCAAGCAATGGCAGAGCTTGCATGGCTGAATCTCTCTAGATACCATGGGAGACAAAGTCACGTTTTAGCAACCAATCCTCTATCTGCCCCCTTGGGCAAGTTTTTTTAGCAGCATTTTTAACAGACAACCAATTAGAGACAAATAATTAATCTCTGCAATGGGTATTATACTTAAATAAAAAAAAAAAAAACACATTTACTTAGGCTTAGAGCTTATTGTCCATTAAAATTCTGCCTTTCTGCTGTAGAATATTTAAAGGTCTAATTTACAGTGGGGCAAAAAAGTATTTATTCAGCCACTGATTGTGCAAGTTCTCCTACTTAGAAAGATGAAAAAGTTCTGCAGTTTTCATCATAGGTACACTTCAACTATAAGAGACAAAATGAGAAATCACATTGTAATTTTTTAAGAATTTATTTGTAAATTATGGTGGATAATAAGTATTTGGTCACCCCCAAACAAGCACGTTTTCTGGCTCTCACAGACCTGCCTTCTTTAAGAAGAATTACCTGTATTAATGACACCTGTTTGACCTTGTTATCTGTATAAAAGACACTTGTCCACAGCCTCAAACAGTCAGACTCCATGGCCAATACCAAAGAGCTGTCGAATGACACCAGGAAGAAAGTGGAAGATATACAAGACCATTGACCTCCCTCGATCTGGGACCCCACGCAAGATCTCATCCCGTGGGGTCAAAATGATCATGAGAACGGTGAACAAAAATCCCAGAACTACACAGAGGGACCTGATGAATGACCTGCAGAGAGCTGGGACCAAAGTAACCGATACTACCATCAGTAACACACAGAGAGGAACTCAAATCCTGCAGTGCCAGGCGTGTCCCCCTGCTTCAGCCAGTACATATCCGGGCATGTCTGAAGTTTGCCAAAGAGTATATGGATGATCCAGAAGAGGATTGGGAGAATATCATGTGGTCAGAAGAAACCAAAATAGAACTTTTTGGTAAAAACTCAACTCGTTGTGTATGGAGGAAGACGAATGCTGAGTTGCATCCCAAGAACAACATACCTACTGTGAAGCATGGGGGTGGAAACATCATGCTTTGGGGCTGTTTATCTGCAAAGGGGACAGGACGACTGATCCGTGTTAAGCGAAGAATGAACGGGGCCATGTTTTGTGACCATCAGTGAGAGCATTGAAGATGAAACGATGATCCAAAATACACCGCTCAAGTAACGAAGGAGTCGCTCTCTAAAAAGCATTTCAAGGTCTTGGAGTGGCCTAGCCAGTCTCCAGACCTAAACCCCATAGAAATTTTGTGGAGGGAGGTGAAAGTCTGTGTTGCCCAGCGACAGCCCCACAGTCAACATCACTGCTTTAGAGGAGATCTGCATGAAGGAATGGGCCAAAATACCAGCTACAGTGTGTGCAAACCTGGTGAAGACTTACAGGAAATGTTTGACCTCTGTCATTGCCAACAAAGGTTATGTTACAAAGTATTGAGTTGAACTTTTGTTATTGATCAAAGACTTATTTTCCACCATAATTTACAAATAAATTCTTTAAAAATCCTACAATGTGATTTCCTGTATTTTTTTCTCCATACAGTACTTTTGGGATGAGTTGGGGAGTTGAGGATGAGGTGAGGTAGTGGTCATACAAAATACTGACCTCACTAACTCTCTTGTTATTAAATGCAATCACATCCTCACAGCACTGTTTCAAAATCTAGCAGAAAGCCTTCCCTGCACAGTACAGACAGTTATGCCAAGAAATGCAGGATTAATACCCATTAATACCCTTGATTTCAGAAGAAGCGATAAATGAGCAGAATACCCAGTACACACCTACAACCCCACAGTGCACAGTGTAGCTCATAGTTTTGAACAAACACATGTTTCTATTTGCTTAGTCATGTTCTCTCTCTCTCTCTCTCTCTCTCTCTCTCTACCTGACTGTTCTCCAGGGATGAGCACAGTTCCCGAAGTGATTGTGGCGCGCCACTGTGGCCTTCGTGTCCTCGGCCTCTCCCTCATCACCAACAAGGTAGTGTGCGACTATGACAGCCAAGAGCACGCCAACCACGAGGAGGTCCTGGAGATTGGCCACATGCGCACCATAGACTTTCAGCGGCTGGTCAGCCATGTGGTGGCTAAGATGTAGGCTCACCGATCGCTGGTGCCTGACCAACTGGAGATAGAGGACCATTAAATGTAAGAGTATTTATAGAGTGAATATGCAGATATACTGCAGGGATTGCACTAATTACAGATTTATAGTCCATATTGTAGTGAGGAAAAATAGCACGTAAATTTTGTATCTGCACCAACTGATATGACACTTTATGATTTTATTTAACAACAAATAGTAGGATCATATGACAAGAACCACTGTGGTTGGAACACGAGTACCTAGAATGACTATTGATTGCATAAGGTCACTCTCCATGACTGGCAGTCTTCCAGAAATTCTTGGCAGAGAAAATAACCAGTTTTAAGACAAATGTTACCACACAGTGCACGCTACACAAAAACTGGTATCTTGGAAAATGAAAGTGCCTTAAATGCAAGCAGTATATCCAATATAATAATACATTGTAAGAATAGTCTACCATTTGTACTTATCAAGTATCTTATTGCCGCAGCAGGTCATGGGACTTCCTTCAGGCATTGTTTCTTGAAGGGCCCATATCTTACATTGGCCATATCGGTTACATACTTCATTTACTTGGCTAAGGTATTTGGAGTATACACCTTTAGCCCCAACTTAAGAGGGAATAGATGGGAATAGAATAAGATGCTGTATGTTAAAAAGGCAGATATATGCAAATGCATAGTTTTCATAATTGTGTCATAGGACTCAGTCACAAACACAATACATTTATGGGTCACTTCTGAAGCTTATTTTTCATATATAAGGACCATATGGACACAGACTGTGTGGTACAGTACTTACATACTATATCAGCCTCACAAAAAAGCAATATGCAGTTTTGCATTGTACAGGCAAAGGGCCATTGTACAGGCAAAATTGACCTTTCAGGCCAATAAAATAATTTTACTTGATAACTTTAATAACTTTTCACTTGATGACATGATCAACATAAAGATCTGGAAAACATGTAATGTCCATTCAAATATCAGAGTTAAGAAAATATTATAGAGACATAATAATGTTGTCTGCATTTAAGTCTTTATTTGCCAAGATATCATTTGACCATATGTGGAGACCCATTTAACGCTGTAGCTGCTAACACGTGTGTGAAATAGTTAATTCCTTTACATTACATGATGTACTGAATACCTTTTATTGAAAGAAAACATAGAGTATGGACCTTATGGAAACAATTGGGTATTCTTCAGGAACACACTTGACTTTTTTATTCTCATGCCTTGGAACAAATACAGAAATATGAGGTACTTGACTTTCTTCAGGATACTTCTTGCAGCATAGACACCACACAAGTAGCAAATTACATGCTTTACTTTTGGCAACACACTAGTTTTGAAATGCACACAAGTTTGTGTGTATGCATAGTACTGTGCAAAAGAGTTTAGACACCTGCAAAAAATACAATAAAAGAACATATATATAAATGAATAATCAATTAATAATAATGTCAAATATTAGAGGTGGAAACATTGTCTATATCTAAGGTTTTATTTACCAAAATAAAAATGTGTAGAATTTGGGGACCAACTTATATATACAAAACTCCATCCATCAGATCATGTTTACTTGTAGTTATCATGCAACACCTGGTTTGGATTATGAATACCTCATTAAGTCAAATCAGTTCAATTCAACAGATTTAAAAAATCCATGCATTGACTTGGGTGTCCAGGAGAAATCTGCTATTCTTATATTTTATTAACAAGCAGGGTTTTAAATAATGTGCAGTTAAAGGTTACAAGTTTTAAAGAATGTGCAGAACCAAGACAACTTAAAGAACCAAAAGAATGCTTAAATGGAGCCCTTAAAAAGATGGTTCTATATAGCACCAAAGTTCTATTGTTAAGTCAAATAATTATTTTTTCAGTACTATATAGAACTGTATTTGGTGTCTAAAACTTTTGCACAGTACATACATATTTTATACAATATATAATTTAACCAAAGAAGACATCATGTGGAGGTGGAAAAGTACTGCAAAGAAAAGTGCCTTCAAAGAATATCTCACAACAGACTACCTAACTAATAGCAGTTTGCTACCTGCTTGATATTCCAGGATTCTAAGCTCAGTATAGTATTCAAAGCAGTCAGAATTGCCTTCAGATGATCAATTGTCAGGCTGGGCCATGTGGTATTTCAGAAATGAATGAATGTAAGAATGCCATGCCTAAGGAAAGAGTTGTAGAACAAAAAAAACAAGAAACATAAGCGTCTGGTGGGAACAATAATTGCTACAGGGACTTTTAAAAGAATACACTGAGGGTGTTCTTAGATCGCACATATTCAGTCAAGGAAAAAGCCTACTTGAATGTCAACAGTTAAAGTTACTTTGGCGTGTAATATTTGTCTTGTCTATTAATCTGGCTTTCTGTTCTGATGACTGGGTGGTCTTTTGTGGTGTTGAACTGGAAAATGGGGTCTAATAAGTTTTGCTTATCTGTCTTGAAGCGTCCAACAAGTATAATGCATAGAAAGCTGCTGTAATCAAATGCATATTATTCTGTATTGCACAATACTCTATTGTAGCCATTACTTTGAAATAAATAATAAAATATAATGTAACTACGACCTACCAAAGTTGTAATTTATACACAGTTAAACTCCCACATCTCTATACACTTTGAGTTCATTGATTTTACAGACTCAGACAGTATAAATGTTGATTATCAGCTTCCACATTTCACGCTCTGTCACACTTGCAGTCAGCAAGTAATGCACCAGTGATATAATCATGTGCCAATGTGTGTGTGTACATGTGTGTATTGAGGACAGGATGTGCACACCATATATACTGCATCCAGCCACACCCCTAGTTGCATATACACCCACACACACACACTCACACATACACACACTCACACATACACGTGAAATTACTGAATGAAAAGACTTCCCCACAAAAAAGCCCATTCACTGCATTATTGATTCATTCCACTGCCACGTCCCAGAAGTAGAGCTGATCTGAATTATTAAGCTTGTGAAATTTACAGTGCAGACGTCCCAAGCAGCAGAGTAAAACCCTTCAGCTAGTACACAAGAAGAGACCCATACAGAGTGTTCACAGATGAGAAAGCCAATGAAACGTGATTGACATTTGAGATAATTGCATCGGCGCACGTTCAGGGAATGAAACCGTCATCGCCGAATGCTCTGCGCTCACTAGCTGCAGTTGAGATAAAGGCCAGGAAATGAAGCAATCAAGCAGAAGGAACATTATTGTTTCAAAATGTGCAGTTTGATGTTGAGGGTTTGCGCGATTGCATTACTCACAACGGAATTCATATTCCTCAACACGATGTTCCAGAACGAAAACACAAATACCAAGACATCATTCCTCCTGTTCAAAATGCACTACTGCTTTTACAATGAAAGCCCTTGTTCAGCACTTTGAAGATTGGGTTGCATATTTTGTAGAAGGCCTTTCAGTATTACTGAACAGGCCGAACATTTACACTCATCATATGCTGCTGAAACTCTGGAACAGAAACTTTCTGGCGCAATCATCTGTTTTGAGTTGACTTTGCAGTTCTTGAAGTTGTAAAATAGCCTACAGAGTTCTGACAAAATTAGGCAGTTGACTTTGCCATTCTCAAGGTTGCCTTTCCACGGACACTAATTAAATGTGCATTGATGCTGGGGAGGATTGGCTGACATTAGAATTATTATTATTACATGGATTCAGCCCAGGTTATAGATCATTCCTATAATCAGTAAATATGTTTGCATTTGATCATAGTTAACTTCATCTAAAACTCTGCATGGTTCAGTCTAGCAGATTTAGGTGTATATACTTGGTAAGGAATAGTGCACAGTTTTAGTTTTAACAGTATTGATACATAACAAGTCACTTATTGATAGTAATCTTTTTAATAGGAAATATAGTAAACTTCCTTTCTGTCTGGTAACCATTTACAGTACAGTGTAATGATCCACCGGATATAACCTTAAGAGAAGCAGAGGGGCTATTTATATGTATGATGTATGATGTATTTGTATAGCATTTTGCACAATGCAGCTTTACAACAAACTGGGTTTGAGCCTCTTCTGAGCAAGCCAGTGGTAACAGTGGCAAGGAAAAACAAGAGGAAATAAACCTGAGAGGAACCAAGACTCATAAGGGGAACACATCCTCCTCACAGAACACACAATTCAAGAAATAAAATCACAAAATATAATATTCAGAAAATTAATTTTTTTATATAAACAAAATTGTCATTCAAGATTCACAGTAAAACACCAGTAAAATCTGACATAACATTGACAAAAAGGTCAATTACTCAAATTATACACATTAATTGATATGACTACCCTGGTAGAAAACCAGCACAGACCACCATAGCTGCTCTCTAGCAATAACACAGTTTGTATTTTTGTAGCATCTTTATTTTTTTGTGTACTGTGGTGAAATTCTGTAAGTCTTCTGGTGAATTAGCTTTTAGCATAGTGTACTTTGCATTTGATTTTGATGGACTAGCTGTTCTATCATCATCACCAACTTGCCCAACTTGGCCAACCTGATTATCAAGCTGGTCAAGCTTTTTGGCTAGTTTGGTAATGCTAGTTGACCAGATTGGTTAAGATTGTCATACTGGTGCACCAGCATGACCAAGCTGGTCAACCATTGTAGTAATATTGGCCATGCTGGTCGACCAGCATGGTCCAGCTTGGTTATATAGCTTGGTTATATTGGCTTTGCTTGTATGACCAACTAAACCATCAATTTTAAACAAAAATATACATTATGCTGTTCAAGGGCAGCTGGTCAACCAGCTTAACAATATGTAATTTGACTGATCTTATTATGCTTGCATGATGGTTTGGATGTAGTATATCCAGCCACATATGAAAGTAGCTCAGATTTGATATATAAATATATTTCAGTTTGGCAATGTGAATGTAGGCACTAGCAGACAGGAAGCAGAAGTTCATTAATTTTAAAAAGTACTGACCTTAAATTTTAGTAACTCTGAATAAACTTCATAACCGTGATTTAAAAGCAGCAGTCCACTAACTGACAATCAGGGTTGCCCCTTGGATCACTTCTCCTCAAGTTTGCTGAGGACTCCTTCATGCCATTGTGCTGATTAACTTTACAGAGGATTCACAGCTGAAATGCTCACAGCGGCTGGGACTGAAAGACCTTTGTGGAGAGTGAAGCACGCATCAATCCATCACCTTGTTCTGGACAGAGCTGGCCCACAACTCAGTGCTTTAATCTGATCCCGCATGGGAAATAGTCTCTCTTCTTCACTGACAGGGGGAGCTGTCCAGATTGCTGACCCTGACAGCCTCTGAGATCTTATTTGCTATTTGTGCACCATTCAGTTTCGCTGGATGGGTGTTAAAGGAATTGGTTGTCAAAAAAAGAATTTTCCTCTTTCCTCAAATATAATTTACTCCCACAAAACAACTGAAAATAGATTCTATAGTTTTCCACTGCAGCTATGAGGCTAATGTAGCTAACAAGTAATGGAAGCTTATGTACACCAATTGTTATTTGTAAAACCTGCCTGCATTAATCTTCAAGGCTATGCTGATCTCAGATAGATTATATGTGCTTTTTGATGATGTATGAGCCTCATAAAAACAGTAAGTAAATTAAAGGTAAGTCTTCAAAGTCTTGAATTGATACCCTGAAGTATTCTTCTTCTTTAAATGTCTTAATTGATAAGAGTGTGGGCATGTGAGGAAGACTATCACGCAGATCAGAGAGGTCAATACAGTGTGCTCTCCTGCCATTAAATTAGAAGACATGGGCTCCGTTTAACCTGCATTAAACGTATTTTGCCTTTGCATGTTTAAGTACATGCAAATACACCATGTTTATTACATTGTCATGCACACTGGAAAGGCCTGAAACATTTGAAATAGGCATATTTACAAAAACACTCACATCATGATTAATAAATTATGCATTACTGACACATTCCAGTCGAAATGCAGTCAATGCTGACAAACCTAGTTTGCATGGGTTTATGTACCAACTCAATTTTACATGATCGTTTCGCAACTCTCTCAGAAATAAGCTGTTTTGTTGTTACGCCTTTAAGACTAATAAATGCATGAACTAAGTTCTTATTGGCTGCCCTTTTTTAACTATCATTCAAAAAGCCATCTGGGCCAAAGCATTTCTTCTAACTGAATGAGCAGGGCCGTAAGCTAAAGAGGTGGATATGCTGTACATAAATACACCGGTCTTTGTGACATTATCAAAAACATGAATTCAGTATGGTCTGTTTTTTCAGCTTGGCTTTGAAATATTCACTCTATATGGCCGAAGGGAGGGGGTGGTTAGTATTGACATACTACAAGATAACACATTCATGAATGACTTGAAGTGCTTTCCTTTCACAAAATGTGCCGTACAGCAGAATTTGCTGTAAACGATTTGAAAAGCTGTGCTTTCACAGTCAGCTATTATCAAGTCGATGTACAGGCAGAAACTGTACTTACACAAGGGCCAGTTATCTGATATGATCTACAGGACAAAAATGTCAGTCAGTGTGTTCTGAGAGTGACAGTAAGTTAATATGATCGGTGAGGGACAGTCGTTCAATAGCCCGTCTAGCCGTGCCACCACACGCCTCTTGGCCGGGCACCAGCATGGCGGGTGCTGACGGGCGAGTTAAGGAGTATGAAAAGTCTTTGTTCAGCAGAGATGCCTCGGTGTATTTGCTCGGACGCTTTTGTCACCGCGCAATCGATCAGCTCTGAGTTTATCGAGAAGGCAAGGGCAGATGGATTATCATTTTGGAATGAGAAGCATCACCAGGGGAGATGTGATTAAGACATCGACCCCCGTGCCGCACCGCATGCTTTGATGTTCTCACTCCTGAGCCTTCCTTTCTCTTTTCCTTTCTCCTGCATCACGTCCTCCTTTCTACTGAGATCTCTCTCTCTATCTCCTTCTCTTTGAGGTTGGAGGTCCATGTTGGGTAAAATGAACCACTGTAAATCTTAAATCTTTAAGGATTGCTTAAATGTTTTTCAACCTAATCTTGATCTGCTGCATCTACAGTGTACAGTCAGCTCCCACTTAGAATAGTTTTAATATGCTTCCTTATACTTGATAAAACAATATACAGTCAACTTATGTATAATACATTTATAATAAAAGAACAGTTGCTTTAGCGTCAAATCTCAGTTGCAGATGCTGTACCCACAGATGTACATGGGCCGTCAGATTTTTACTGCATTTATCATGTGAACCTGCTGAGACTCTGCAACCTCATTTGTTAACCACATTATTGCATCAACTTAGAAAAGATATTCTGAAAAATACACATTACTCCACTTCTTGTGGTATGAGTAGCCCAGAATGCGCTATGGTGTTTAACAAAAGATGACACCCATCTTAGTAAACTTTTCTATCTAGGTGGAGCTGATAAGAAAAGGCACTAAAGGTACAACATTTAAATGAGCTTATTTAATTAACAAGTCATTATGTAACATTATGTCACAATCTTACCTTAATATAAGAGCTTCACGCACTTGTAATAGGGAGAATGGCATTTTTGTCATTTTCACTTCGGGCCTGGAATGCCAGCTACTGCGCTATGGAACTTTGGTGAAGCTGCACGAGACCTCCTCCAAGAACTGTGTAAGACTGCGTAACCCAAGTCATATTTGTGTAAAATCCTGTAGTTTTACGATATGCTATAACATGTAGTTCTTAACAAATGCATGTATATGGCCGTCCATGAGGGGGAGCTCAAATCAGGATTAAAATATCAAACATAAAAAACGTTATTGCATAATTCTGCTTTAAACACAAAGTACTTATAGAGTAATGTTACTGTAAAGTTTATGCATAGTAATAATCAAGGAAACCAATAAGGAAAATTACAATTCAGCCTGTTTGTGTATTTTAGTTTATATAATTTTGCATAGACTCGTTTTAACTTATATGGTGCATATGGTGATTTTACATGTGCCTGCCCTTGCAAGGTGAGCCCAGCTGTTTTCATTTATTTTAACAAATTACTTTCTGTTCAAAGATGTTATTCATTTTCCACAGTCAGAGGGTGTTGCTCATTATACATAGCAAGGGGAAATTAGCAGTACTGCCTCATCTTTTGTGGTTAATTTGAGACTCAAGACTTGAATAGATCCTTAAAAAAGACTTAGACATAAATCCCTAAAAGTAACCTCATAACATCTCTTATTATATAGTAAGTAGTATAACAGTTAAATATTTTTACTGTCTTCTTAATAAACGTATACCTTTTATTTGATGCTAATGTAAAAAAAAAACTACAAGCAGCAGAACCATGCACTTTTTTGCTCACATATGTAAAGTAAACTTACATTAGTCTAAATGAAACTGAAAACCTTATTTTTATTAGCAGAATCCACAATGAAGTTGAAAATGATGGAAGTCAAAATGACACAAGTGAAAGGATTACTGTACACTAAGCAAAATGAGACTTTGGTCTCTGGAAGCTGTAGGCTAGCTAGTGAATAGCAGCAAATGCTTGTCCTTTCTACATACTGCAACAAGCTTTTCAGAGAAAGAAATAAGCACTGGATTGAGAAATAAGCCCTTCATTGTTTAACCGTTGCAGAAGATGTTATCTGAAGCAGTTTGTAGGAAGTAGATCAGGCATCTTGCTTATCTAGAGCTTCTTCTTAAATCAAGGGATTTAATAGGGAGTTTGTCCTCCTTTTGCTGCTGTAACAGCCTCTCCTTTTTTTAATCGGGAAGGTTTACACTACACACACCTTCACCATGCATTCACCACAAGACCATTATCGAAGTCTGGTACTGATACTGGAAGATTATTTCTGGACCCTCCCATTAATCTCATTCTCTGGAGAATGCAGGTCCACAGCTCCACAGCCCAGTGCTTTATATCTTTGTAGCCAACACTTGGCATTGGGCACTGTGACATTAAGGTTCATATGCAGCACGTCCAGAGCTTCCCATTTAACTGGCTTAAGGCCTTTCAATGGAGATTATATAAGCTGTGTGTGCAACTAAACACTACTGTCAGCAGTGGATGCACCATAAAGTAGCTGAATTCACTCATTTGATGGAGTTTATATTAAAAGGCAACATTTTTCTGTTCTTTTCCTGGGTACAAAGAAAATTACTGATTGTATGCTATTTCATCTAAAATGTACTCTCAGTGAATTCCAAACAATCAGAGTTTGTGTGTGAAGACACAGAGAAATCCCCATCATGTTTTTGGATGGTAAGTGTCTCTGCATCAGAACAGAGGATTGCAGTGCCGCACTGATTAGAACAAGATGAAAAAGAGAGAAATAATGGACTGAGTGGGGGTAGTGCAGTGGGGGAGAGATGCGATGTCTGGGGAGGGCAGAAGAGCTGGCTTTTTGATCTAAAAATGGAATGGATTCCAATGTGTGTTGGGGGGGGGGGTGGTGGTGGTATTGCTATATGTGTGTGTACATGTTATGCTATGTGTGTAGTGTGCATTTGTGAAGTATAGGCTGTAGATTGAGAAGAACCACCGAATAGATGCATGCTCGTCAATCACTATTTCATTTTCTCATGCCTTCTATAGCCACCACTGCTTCATATAGACTGCCATGCATTCTCACACAGTGACACAGGGAGGCATGTTCAACAAATCTGGAAATACAGGCCTTTAAGTCACCTTAAAAGCAGTGATTTACTACAAAGAACCGAAACAGTAAGCGATAAGTGATAGATGTTTAATGTGTCAGCGCATTTCTGAGGTCTGAAGCCGAAACTGTGGGATCTTGGGTGAAATTGGAAATCTTGGGTGATATTATAATAGAATTCTGTTCAATTGAAAAGATTCTGGGATGAGAACAGGTACAGTAGGTCTCAATAAGTTTCTTGATTGCCCTCTCCTTCTTGCTGAGAAGCACAAAACAGCAGCATACTTTCAGCTGCGTCCTACATGTGCTCCAATGCCTGCATAATTCAGCAGGCGGCTGGTCCCGGACTGCAGCGCTGTGACCCATTCACTAATGGTGCACAGCAGCCAAAATGTTTCTGCATAGTCCTTTTCCGGACAGCTCAGTTAAACATGCTCCAATGCTAAATCAGACTCTCTCCAGGTACACTACAAAAGGTTAAGTATCTCCACCCAGTTCCCACCTGTGTCTTTTTTTCAGCCCTGCCCTCTGGTTATCCTTCCTAGGTGTGGCAGTTTATCTATTAAACAATGCTTATAAAAAGTATTCACCCTTTCAATGTTTTGGGGTTTTTTTTCACAGAAACAATTTACTCTTTATTGTCAGTGAAAACTGATTTCTATAAAGTAATGTCAATCAAATTTAAATATATAATGCAAAATAGATGACTGCTTAAATATACGCCCCCTTTAAAGTGCCTGACCTAATTCAACAGAGTACTGGGTGCCAATACACCATTAAGACAAAAGAAAATGCCAAGATACTCAGAGAAAAGGTTATTGAAGAGTATCAATCGGCTAATAAAATTGTCCAAGTCACTGAACATCCCCTGGAGTTTAGTTAAATCCTTATCAAGAAATGGAAGGAATATGGCACATGTGTAAATCTGCCTAGAGCAGGCCGTCCTCACAAACTGCTTAACCATGCAAGATGGAGACTTGTGAGGGAGCCCACCAAGACACCTATGACTTCTCTGAAGAAATTAAAAGCTTTAGCAGCTGAGATGGGAGAAACTCTGCAGACGGCAATTGTTGTCTAGGTTCTTCACCAATTAGAACTTTATGGGAGAGCTGCAAAGAGAATGAAATCTCGGCTACAGTTTATTCAAAGGCATGTGAAAGACTCCAAAATCAGCTGGAAGAAGGTTCTTTGGTCAGAGTTGCTTGGACTGTTTATTTGTCTTCATTGTGATTAATCAGTGACATGACCTTCCAGATGTCTTTCTCCAGGTTAAACATTGCTTCCTAAACAAAGAAATCATCTTCAAGATGTCATCTTTAAAATGGTTCGGGCCCCAGGTGGTCCAGCGGCCTAAGGCACTGTCACCATGATCAGAGGCTCGCTGGTTTGAATCCCGGACATGCAGCTAGCCATTGGCAGTCGAGGCCCTGAGAGAGTGCGATTGGCCTTGCTTTCTCCAGGGTGGGTAGATGGTGCTTTCCCCCCACATTGCTGCGTTGTGGTGCTGGCCGTCGCTGGCATCTGCGGCCTTTCCCTCCAGGCGTGTTGGTTGCCTGGCAATGTTCCTTCGGCAGCAGTTCGAAAAATGAGCAGCTTAACACAGGAACCGTGTGCGATGAGGGAGACAACGTACAGGTTGGGTAACTCGGGTTTCTACTATTATTACAAGTCAAATAATCCCTTTTCAGTACTACCTATATAGAACCCTGCAGGAATATATTAACATTAGATACATCTATATGTAGATATAAGACATTACAACTTTGAATTATATAAAAGGTAGAGCATTATATGGAGCAAGGCACCATTGTCTTTTACCAACATGTAGACATGCAAAAAATCCACATTTATTTGAACTCGTCTTACTGCATTATCCAATGAGTTAACCCCACCTCACTTGGCACAACCACATCCTCACCTCAAAAATCTTCACAATAACAGTATTCCCTTGTGGTGCAAGTTTTCTGTCTGAGGACTTTTCTAAAATATGTTTTCCTTACATATGCTATATAGATATAAGTATGGGGACACCTACACATTACACCTACAGGAAATTTTATGATTTCCCATTCTAAAACCATAGGCACTAATATGGAGTTTGTCCCCTCCCCACAGCTATTCACCTTATTTCACCACGTCTATTTTCAAGAGTTTGCTCGTTGTGTTAGAATTTCCAGTCATTTGGTATTGATTGGTTTATGGTTGCATCATATTCAAAGTCAATGCAGTCTTATAGGCTACTGCTTTCCCATCCAACTGTTGTGTCTTCCCTTAATAACACACATTAGTTAATCTGTCAAAGATAGAGCTGTTAATGATCTATTTGCAATAATGTGTGTGCAATATTATTATCTCCATATTTGATCACCATTTGTTACGCTTCTACTCCAGCTGTTTTGGGAGTAGCACTTGAGGAGTCATTTAACTTACACTGTGTACAGGTTCGGGCTACTTCACCCACCTCTGATGAAGTCATAAAAACTCTAAACCACTGAAGTTGGGTCATAAGAATTCTTATGGCTTTCTAACTGTAAGACTGTGTTGCTATTAAATGATCATAATCATCATCCATTTCAACTCCCCTGTGCTGCAAAGGATAAGGCGCTCACCAGTTCATGAATATTTCAGTAATGATTAGGGGAAAAGGCTGTAGCTATGGTCTTCAGAGACCAAGACGCCACTTTCCTCCATCATATGTCCTGCCAAGTACCAGTGTCCCCAAGCTCGGGTAGTTTTCATTCTAGCATTGAGGCCTGATAAATTACACATTCCTTTTTTTTCTCGATTGCTAAACCATGAAAAAAACAGGTTCAACAAGGCCAACACAATAACTTAATTATCCAAAACTTTCTGGCAACATTTTTCACACAAACTACCTCATTTCTTATACAGAAACTTCTAATGTGCAGGAGGGCAGCTGAGGGCCACTGTACTGCAGCTTTGAAAACAGAACCAGTCCTGCCTACAGCAGCAGTAAGAAAGCTTGGATACGTCTCAAAGGCACCTAATCACCAAATAAGCACCAAATCTTCCCCCAAGGGATGGTTTTACAGGTTAATGTGCATTACTTAGAGGTTTTACTTTTAACTCTAAACATTAATAGTAGGGGAAAACACTGATACAGTATGATAACACAATATATTTATGGTTAAAAATATCAACACATGGAAAAGTGGCACTGGACCAAGGTTTCCATCATTGGAGTCCCTCCTGTAAATGGATAGCATAGTAGATTACATGCAAAACCTGCACATTTTGTTTTAATAAACATTGTGTAAACTTAATTCATTAGAAAAATAGAAATAATATAATTACAACTCAACTATTTTAATACCAGATGCGAAACTGGGGAAAGAATGTGTTTTGTGGGTGTTTAGTGCGGCTTTGCACATTGTGATTTTACACACTTGGATACTTACCGAACGATCACATGACTACAGAAAACCTCAAGCAGGACTTTCTGATGATGAGCAAAATGTTGCACGCCATAGAAACAAAAGATTCCGAGATACATGATCGTGTTTGTACACCCAAACGCAAATGCACTACACAGCTAGGCAACATTCAGCATTTCACAGCATTCAGTTGTTTACATTATTTTTCATTATTAAGTAAAAAGGCATTAATTAATTGGTCAATGTCAGCTAAATTTAGTACTGCAGTGAACTGGCACCCTGCCCAGCGGATATTCATGCCTTGCATCCAATGTTTCCGGGTAAGCTCCGGGAAATGACGACCTTGACCAGGAAGAAGCAAAAAGAAGATGAATTAATGATTTAAACTTAGCAGACTGTGTACTGTGAAGATCAGATCAGTCACCAGAAAACTCTTTAAAATAAAGGAGCTATCAAGGGCATTTGAGTGACTCCATGGAAGAACCATTATGGTTCCATATTGAACCATTTATGCAAAAAAAGATGTATGTGTTAAGAATCTTTAAAGGTTTCAAGGTTAAAGGTTCTTTACCAATCGTAATGTTCTTCACAGTGACATCTCTTTTGCAAAAATGGTTCTTTATGTAACCAAAAATGAATATAATATATATAATATATAATAAATGCATCATATAGTTTAGGTTGTGCTCATTGCTGATACAGACGTGCAAACACAACACACAATTTGTCTAGTCTAGTTGGCACCAGGCCTAATGCCAAGAGTTGGTGACTGTGGAGCAGTGGAACTGTGTTCTCTGGAATGATGGCGCTCCATCCAATACTTTTGGGATGAGTTGGGGGTGTGGTGTGTGGGTGTGCTCATCATCCAACATCCTGACCTCACTAACACTCTTGTCACTGAATGCAGAATGAACCTCTAACCAAAAACCAAAAGCATCAAGGACAAGTTGAAGTAAACAGCCCCGCACTGACACAACACGTCCGACCCGAATCAAAGGCGGACACTCCTGTGTGTGTTTGCGCACATAAATCCAAATTCCCGCTGGCTTTACGCTGTGACCCTGAAGCAGATCCGCTCTCAGCCGGGGGCCTCTCTGGGGGGCGTGTGAAATGTGATTAGCGCGCGTGGACTCCTAATTAATCTGGCCTCGCTCCAGTCAGTTCAGAGAAGTGCTCATAATTAGCGTTCAGGCTAGTGGAGGTGCGCGCGCACCGGCTCGCCACGCGCGTTCTCGTGGCGCGCCGTAATTATTGCCGGTGTGCCTGCGAGAGCGCGCATCGGGGCCGCTAGTCCCAGGGCGCGCTCCCTCAGTCATGCGCTTTTGAGGGGAGAGCGCTGGTCTGCATGCATGAGCGCGCGCTGGGATAATTAGCCCGCGATGCCGGAAGATCCCCCGGGGGGGCTCGCGCCTCTCTACGAGCACTGTGATGGTAAACACCTCGGAGAGGTGATCATGTGCTCACTACACACTCAAATATGTAGCCCACATTTACACCGATCAGCCACGACATTAAAACAACCAGCCTAATATTGTGTGGGACCCCTCTTGTGCCACCAAAACATTTGAACATTTTTAAATAGTTTGTGTTACAGTAACTTTTTTTTAATGGGATCAGACCACATGGAATAGCCTTTATGCTCCCTTTGTGCATCACTGAACCTCTAATCCACAGTAATCTACATGTATGGAGACCACATGGAGAATATTCCCAACAGTCTTTCGCTCTTGTAACACTATTATCTAACAGAGATGGCGATGGGGCTCATGTGTGAGGGGTTAGTATGGTGTGAGGTCACATGTGTATGGGTGGGAACCGTCATGAGGCTCATGGATGTTGGGCGGGGATGGTGATGACCGTAATGCGTAACTGGAGTGGTGCTCATGGGTAAACTGTGTGCACGGTGTTAAGCTACATGAGTAAGGGGTGGGGAAGGTGATGGGGTTCGTGGGTACAGTGAAGGGATTTTGAAGGGGGTTCTGCCTACACCCTGGAGAGTGATGTGGCTAATGGTGATGCGGTACATGAATAAGAGGCGGGGAAGGTGCTGAGGCTAATGGGTAAGGGGCGGGGACAATGTGCGGTAATGCGCGGATGAGAAGGGGGCGGGGTTAGGGATGTTGGAGACAGCAAGGTGGGGACAATCCTTGTACTCGTGCACTACCCCCTATCCCTTGCCCTGCACCATCACTGCAGCTCAATAATGCTATACCTACATCTAACCCCAGCGCTGACATCCACAAATACAGCTACACACAGAACAAAGGCAGGACTTACATGTGCAATAGTTGACAAAAACAGGCAGAAAAAATACATGTGGTCTACATGTGGCTGCCAGCACAATTAAAGCTGCGTACGATGAACCGAATGGTGGAGTTACATCATTGCCCCCAAGCTACTACTTAACCAAACAAGCCACATCACAGCAAAGCCTCATGCTTCACATTACTTACACATCCTGCCCCTCAGTCGCAGCCTATAAGCTGGAGCGCGCTTCGCACGACCACCCCGTACAGCAGAGTTACACACAAACACAGTTCGATAAGCTCGAGGAACGTGATTCAATTTCATGCGCATGCCGAGCTTCCGATATTATTTGCATAATTGACAGGCCATACAGATTTGGGCCAAAAGAGTTAAAGCGCAGGGGAAAGCAGCGCGCGTGGCTTTGACCGTGTGGAGAGAACGAGCTCCGGCGCCCCATTCAGGCCCAGGGCGGAACTGCAGCCTCGCCGCTTCTTTAAAAGCTCCTGCGACGCGCAGGGGGGGGCTGGACATCGAGCATCGCCGTGTGACAAAGTTCGCCCGGGATTTTCCAGCACGTAAGGGGACACAGAAAGAGCGAGACAAGAAATAAAAGCATGGCTAACAACGCGCAGCAGCCTCCTTACCTTCACCTGGCCGAGCTCACGGCCTCCCAGTTCCTCGACATTTGGAAGCACTTCGACACCGACGGTGAGTGAGAGAGAGGGAGGAGGAGGAGGAGGGGGAGCAAAGTTGTCCGGCTGTGCTACTCTCGGCTAAAGAGGAGTGCTGTTGGGAAAGGGGCGCTTAAACAGGAGCAAAATGCTGGAAAGTGCTGCTGGTAGTGGCTGTGGACGAGCGATGAGCTTAGCTAAAATATACTCCATGTTTTTGAGGAGAAACATGCGGTTTTAAGAGCGGTGAGGGGGAAATTAGCTCTATTTCGGTAAACATTTAGCTAGCTAATTGAGGAAAAAGTGAGAGGTTTTGTCACTTTAATTGATGTTTATAACAGTTTGCTTACTGTTAACAGTTTAGACGTTGTTTTTTTTACCGGAAGTTCAATATATTTTGTATTTTGAGTTCGCTTCTTAAAAAATAGTTATAAGCACCCTTTGCTGGGAAGGTCTTTACTCGCGTAACGGATCAAACCTGTGCAAATTCGCCTTGCAAATCGTCGCAATCACGCAAAAACCTTGTATCGTAAAAACATTTTGACGTAAATTAAATCTGACTGTTGTTTTTCATGAATGGAGCAGTATAAATGCTCCAAAATGACTTGGAATAAAACATGTACATTGAAATATTTTACAATGACTTCCATTAAAGTTATGAATGTGTTTTACTTAAAAAAACAAACAAAACTACATTTGCCATTTTGGAGATACAAGCTTTTTTGCGTGACAGCGACGAAATTATAACCCTACTGTGATGCGAATGTGGTGTAGATGTGTGTTAGATCGCTGTAAAAATATAGGAATAGAGCACATTTAACTTATACTGACTGTTGTGTCTGTGGATATCCTATTTTGATGATCGCAGTGTCATTTATGGTCGAATTTCTCATTATGAAAAGCTGCAGTCCAAATCATTTACCTTGGAATAGCTCGATTTGCGGCACTTTCTGCAAGTGGCTAAAGTCTCATGTAAAGGTTTAAATCCGTATAACTGTAAAGCACTGAGGGAGTCTCTGAACAGTCAGTAACATGAATGGTATATTAGTTGGTGTTTGGTGCAGGATTGGCTAAACTGTGTGTGGTGAAGTTCATTAGTGCAGTCCAGGCACTGGGGAGCGCCTAAACGCCCCGGACTCGTTCTCTTCACTCATATTCCGAAAAAACACGCCCTCCAGGGCTTGGATTGGCCCATCGCTGGTGAGTATGCACCAAGGACCAATCCTCGCGCGACTCCAGCGGGAGGGCGGGGTTTATCGAAATACTGGTGCGAACAAAACACCAGTCGGATCCAAGCATCCTAAAGCAGGTTAAAGCAAACCGCTGCTCTGCTTCAGAAATTCCAAAACGACAGAATCGTTTATATAGCATAGTAAGAGTAGTAAAAGTGTTTTTAATAACTAAGGAAAAGCCAAAAAAAATTAACAAGTCAACCATATACATATAAGAGCATGTTGTTAGTATTATCCTGTACCAGTTTGTACATAATAATAATCATAATAATAATAATAACCATGATCATTTCATTAGTAGTAGTAGTTTGCTACAAACAGACAGTTTGCTACAAAAAGAAAACATATAAATACATATATTAAATAAATGATCATATTTGATTTAAGGGACAAATCTGGAAAATGAGGAATTCACAGTCTTACTGATGAACCTCAGGGCACTGTCCAATGCATCTAAAATTGGATACATATGCTCAGTTATTGCTGAAACTTCACATGTAAACTGTGAGAAAAAGGACTTCCTTTACATTTGCTAATGGAAAATCCTGAAAAAGCACTTCAATAAATTAATACTTTGCAAAGACTGGGAAACAGTTGATGAACATTTCATGATCTACTTCTGCAATAACTGTTTACTGCATATTGCAGCATAGGAGCCTCTAGTGTTGCATTTGTAACTACTCTTTAAATTGATGACACCAGCCATGGACATCCTTAGTTTGAAATATCCACAACAGTTCAGACCTAATATGGCTGACCAGGCCTGAGATTGCAACTGTAGCAGAGCCAAGATGGTAGTAGCCTCAGACAGCTGAATGAGAGCAAAGGTATAATAAAGATCCACAACACAAAAACTATCACGAGATCATCAGTCATAGTAAATAAGATTGTTCCCTAGTTGGGAAAAGGTGTCATCCTTTCGAACCAAGGCACACATTTTCCTCTGTGTGCTAAAATGATAAAGACATGCATTAATTAATCCAGCTTAAGTTGTCTGTGCATACTGACAAAGCCATCTAAATTCAGCATTATCGGGTTCAAAACAGCAATTTCTTCTTCTTTGTGCATGCAGCAGTCTGTTTAAATAAAATGTGATTAAAGTGGGTGATCTCACCATTCATTAGGATAAACCGATTTAGCGCTCTATACAGTCCAAACTCAGCACATAATCAATGTGCTGTTTTTAAGATAATGAAATTTGCACGGCTTAAACTGCCAGCGCTGCCACAGCCGTAATCGATTGTTCATCATGTTTTGCACACCAAGCATTCCGAAATGTGTCTCGATCATGCAGTCTTATTACTTAATGTGTGTTGTAAATACCACACAGAGAGGATGTTTTCCCACAAGAGCTTTATTTTAAGCTGGGTGTAAGTACCACTGTAAGCAAATTAACTCGCAGTAAAAGAGTCAGCTTTTGGTAAACGTGGAGCAGATATGAAGCCACACTTCTGCAGCCCTCACACTTTCCACTTAATCTACAATTACACTAACACACACACCCAAGACCAGTTTCCTGGCATGTGGAATTGTCCACAGATGGTAATAGCTCATATATTAGTGGAATTGGGTTGGATGTCTCTTTAAGCGTCAAGCTGGAGATCTTCTTTTCGTCTTTTCAAATAAATGGAACTTAAAAGGCAGCCCGCAGTAAGGCCCCCAATTAGAGCCAAAGTGGAAAGGGAGAGCGTTCAAAGCACGCTTGGGAGAACAGCCGTCAAGAGTTTTTAATTAAGCTCAGTAGTTGCCCCGATTTGGGTGCCTGCCAGCATACCAGTCTTGAAAGTTAACCAGCTTTATAGCTAGGCAGTCATCCAGCCAAATTACCTTATTTATGTCAGTCGTTCGTTGTCAGCTGGTAGCTGTACAGTCACCATCATATCTTGTAAAACTGATTAACAAGACATATTTTGAGCCCCAGCATCGGCTTCATGTCCTGCAGCTTTTGAATGCTGATGTAATGTGGATCTCTGTTACAGGTAATGGCTACATTGAGGGCAAGGAGCTTGAGAACTTCTTCAGAGAACTGGAGGTTGCACGGAGAGGATCAGGTGTGGTAAGTAAATAGAAGGCGACTGCAGAGGGCTTTGGATTTTTATGTAATCATTAACAAGCAAGGAAATGGCAAGGATACATTGGAATACCAGCTTGCACTGCAATCATTTTGTAGAAATTTACAGTAGTCAAAATTTACGAGCCACAGTAGTCAAGGTCTTAGACTAGTTGAGGTCTCCACTCAAAGTAATTTCCTGCAGTATCCTGTGACTGTAGGCTTGGCAGTATGACCAATGGACTGCTTGTTGTGCAGGTAATTAAAATGTCATCATTTTATCCAGCATATTTATGCATATTAATTACTAAAATCATAATGGCCCTTGGATGGTTGTCCGAACAGAATGCTACATATAGACTCTCACTAAAGGCAACTGCAAAAGGGTCTCTCGTAGCATGTAAGCCATACCCTATAGCCTCATGAAGTCACTTTGCAGTGCAAGTGGCCTGACTGACATTCTGTGACATGAGAAATACAACTAAAAAGTGATTGTTATTGATGATATGCAAGTTAGAATTACACCAAAGCTTCCCTGGCATGCCTGTATATTTCAGGACCCCACAAATGCATCCTTCAGAGAGAAGATGAAAGACTTCATGCAGAAATTCGACAAGAACAAAGACGGCAGGATTGAGATGTCAGAGGTAAGAGATGGCTCTGATCCAAAAATTGAGTCTGTTGCCAGTGCATTTGATGAGGTCAGACTACAACTAGCTTATAAGATTGTAGATCTTTAGAATTAGTCTTGCTGCTTCACATGCTGTAAAAAAAAGGAGGCGAGGCGCTGTCGCTTTAATCCTCACACTTGTCATTTACCAGCAGTGCTATAAGAAAAGAGCTTTCTCAGGTAGAGGTAGGATGTTGTTTTAGATCCATTCACACCCTTGTTCTCTGGTGTTCTCTGGAGTTTTCATCCAACCTTCCATCTTCTCTTTAACAGTTGGCCCAGATCCTGCCAACAGAAGAGAACTTCCTGCTTTGCTTCAGACAATTTGTGGGCTCCAGCTCGGAGTTCATGGCGGTAAGGAATGACACTAATTAATTTCTATAGCAGCCCTTTTTATGTCTTTGCATCACTGCTTTGGTTCAGTTGTATCAGCACTTCTATATTGATGCTCTCTTATTCATAACACAGAATGATGAAACAAAGCATCCATTTACATCCTATGGTTTGTAATTAGAGTTGCCGTGCTTTAAGTTTCCTGAAGGCATCTTAGTAATAAGACCATCTTATGAGAGAGAGAGTGTTCACAGTGAGGTTTGCTGTAAAGATGCTGCGAAGATATTTTCAGGAAACCCAGCCCCTATATGTTACATTAAATGCAGGGTATGATTTGGCAATAGATTGTAAATATAATATTATGATACACAGTACTTACACTATATGGACAAAAGTATTGGGACATTTACTCATTCGTTGTTACTTCCGAAATTAAGTGTACTAAGAAAAAAAAAGTTTTTAAAAAGTCATTTCGAGTTAATCAGCTTTTGCTTTATACCCTTTAGGCCACACGTAGCATTAGGCATGCCAACAGGTTCATGTTTATCTGCTGGTTCATGAGTCTCCTCTGTAGAAAATACTTTTCTACAAGGACTAGACAAGCTGTCTATATGCACTCAGCAATGGGTGCAACTTAAAGTAGCTGAATGCATTCATTAGAAGGGGTGTCCAGAAACATTTGGACATATAGTGTATTTTATCTGACTAAGACTGCAGATTGTTCCTTTTCAGACATGTTTGTAGTCAGACATACAGGTGATCATTGCTGTAGAATTACAGAGGATATCCGCAACTCATAAAAGCATGCTGTGATGTTTTGCAATACTATCGATTCTTAAAAACACAATATTGTGAATAGTTTACATGTAAAGAGTGTTGTCAGACACTGCTAGATAGCAGAGTTGTACTGTCTTCACATCCCACTGCTCTGACTGTCTTCACTGTTTTTTTTTTATACTACAACAGTTTTCCTAAAATTTCACAATATCAGAGTATCACAGTAAATCACAATATATTGTCTTGTCTACATTATTGCAATATATTGAACCTTAACCCCTTTATCATGATATTATGCAATACTATACATGCTACATTAGTGATAAATATCATCTTGTGGCTCAGCTCTAGGACAAGTTTATATACTTTTGCCAAATGATCCCTAAACATATCATCTTGTAGGATTCAGCCTTTATGTGTTAAGTTTTAACAAAAACAAGACAAACCATCTTTCAAAAAAACAATGAAAACCAAAAGAACAAATTGGAATTGCCCTTTAATGCTTCTTTGCAGAGTGTATAAAATGTTTGTACGGTACATTAAGTCAGAGTGTCCATTACAGGCTGGAACATGGTATAGCTGCTGCATTTCTTTAAGCAGTCTTAATCATACCATTTTTATAAATGGGTATTTTATATGATGAGACACTATTTTTCCAGGTAAAGCAGTTCACACAGATATTATTACAGTGAGCTGGAATTAAGGAAAGCAATCTAGGCCACACACAGCACATGTACGCACTGCTTCTTGTGAAACGCAATTTTATTTTTCATTAAGACTATAGCAAAGGTATACAGCTTTAACATAATTGAAGTAATCAGACAAAATAATCCACATCTCTGCTCAGATCTGTGGCATTTTGCATGTGCTTTTCATGCTTTCAGAAATTGGTTTGAATGGGTTGTACTGTGACCCTGTGTGGCAGGGAATTAACCATTTATAAACAAAACTGTGAAATCCCCCCCACACACACACATGCACACACTTACCCCCTCCCAGTGGTCACAAGCACTGTTCTTTGTGCTTAATATGAACCTATCTAGAACCTACGAACCTATCCGCGAATGGCAGCCAGATTGGACGGTTATAGTTTATTCACTTGACTAATATTTCACCTCAGTAAAAAGTAACTGTAAAGAAAAATGAGAAAACTTCAAACTGATGTTCATACTTTGATCATAAAGAATGACTCAGACAGGCAGATGAGTAAGGGGGGGTTGGGGGTGTCGACCTTCTCACCAAGATATTATGTAAAGCTGGGGAAAGAATGATATAAGGGGGGAAAGGGGAACTTTTTAATCACCTTGTGCGGTGCGGTAGGAAAACCGGGCCGGGGTGGAATGAGGAAGTACAAACGTCTATTTTCAGAGTAATACATTATGGATGGGCCGCTGTAATTCTCCACAGACCTGAGAAGACAGGGCATCTATCTTTGATAAGAACTCTTGCTGGAAACAGGACAGCTGCTAGATTAAAACATTAATTAAATTGCATTTTACGCTTCTTGTCCTCTCACAATACACAGCTGAGCGGAATAGAAAATGGAGATGGATAATGAAAAAGCCAGGATGATTACAACAACGAAAACTTGATAATTATGACTCCTTTGAATGCATATGTGAACACGCGCGCACACACACACAAAATACACCTCTTTCTTCCTGAATGAATTTCGGAAGGAGAGAGACTGAGGATGTGGAAAAAGAGGTCTTCATCTACTAATCATATTTTTTTCTCTACTAGATAGAATATTTTGATATTGCCAGTGAAACATGAAATTGATCAAATTTGCATGTGGAATCGCACCAGCACAGTTAAAACACTGTACAATAAACTCCTACTGAGTTACATTTTAAATCAGAGTTGAATTTAAGCTCTGCACAAGATAGTTAAGCACTGTTGGCTTGAATGTACTGGCATGGCACTGTTACTATGCCCTATGCAGCAAGAGCAGGACCGGAAAAGTTATTATTTTTCTAAATGCACTGTGTGACAGATCAATGAAACCTACAATCACTGTCAAAATGTACTGATCATCTGATTAAACATGTAATCATGGTTCTGATTTACACAAGTCTTCATTACATCTGGGTTATTCCTGATCATTAGGAACTGTTTACCAAGTGGAGGAACATGCTTGTTTATGTTTGTTGTTGTGCTACTCCAGACTAGTATTTCATGAAATTTCCTTCAACCTAAAGCTCCAATTTAAACACATCTTTCTAACCTTTATCCTATTCTGTGTGTATCTGTAGGCCTGGCGAAGGTATGATACAGACCGCAGTGGCTACATTGAAGCAAATGAATTGAAGGTAAGCTGTAATGTACATGTCCCTCAGCACAGTCCCTGTAAGAACTATACTGTGGTTACCCCTAGGTGGTCCTACAGCATTACACAGCTGTACACCAACTAGTCCTTCATTAAATAAAAAACACTTTATAGTTTTGGAACATGGGTGAAATAGGTGAAGCAACTTACAAAACCCCAGTCTGGTGAAGATCTGAAGCCATTTTGCTTTGGAATGGAAAACATGCAAATCAAGCAGGCCTTGTCAACTGCCAGCCAAAGGGAATATTCAAATCTCTGCATCCACTCAGAACATACAAATACAGAAATAATCACATGCAGTTGGTCAATTTTCACTTTAGGCATGATGTGCAAATGTTTCTTAGTTCACCACATACTTGTATGTAGGTTTTTTTACTTGACTTATCTGGACTCCAGCTCCTTGTAAAACATGCAAGTGCTTCTGGTCTCATTTAAATTGATGTTTTGTGACCTTGACCATTTCTTTTTTCAAGGGTTTTCTCTCAGACCTTCTGAAAAAGGCTAACAGACATTATGATGACAAGAAACTGCAGGAATACACACAGACAATTGTAAGTGTCACAAGCAGAACTATTAATGCCAAATCCTCACACTGTTATCTTGAAATACTTGCAAGCATCAAAAAATCTCTAACTTAGAGTAAGAATTACACCTCAGTGGCTAATTAAAAATACTATGTTTAATTCTATCCTTAATAAGAGGCCCAGATTTTAATAGTCTTTTATGTCTTACATTATTCAACCCAACAGTTACGGGTTTTTCACAGACTGGCTCTTAAAATCCAGAGTCAAAGTTTAGCTCTATATGGCACTTAAAGTTAAAAGTTATTCATTGCAAAGCTGTTAACCACCACACTAGTGAAGCTTGGTTCAGTGAATAGAGTTCGCACTGTCCTACGGGTGTGTTCACACTCCAGCTGTACTGGCATATGTCATCTTCTTAGGGCCGGAGGGTCGACCTGAATAACACTTGGATAGGCCAGCTGGATGACTGGGCATTGAAAATGTCTATTGCCAATTATGGAGTAGCAAATAGCTGCATAAAAAGTGCACAGCCACAAAAGTACAACATCTCTAAAGTCCTATGAATTTAGAGTAACACAACGGCTTGTCGGACTAGTAGGTGTTCCTGATATTGGTTGAACCTTCCACTAGGTATTTATTAGTGTATTGCTGTTATTAACACTGGATGGCTGCCTTAATATTAGCAGTACAGTGGTGTGTTTTCGAAAATAGTTTGAACACATTGAGGAGCATATTGGTTAATCCTTACTTAATGTTTACAATCAATTATTCATAATAACAAATCTTACTTTCTCAGCTCAAGATGTTTGATCTGAATGGGGATGGAAAGTTGGGTCTGTCTGAGATGGCAAGGTGAGCAACAGAACATTCCTGTAATCCATAACACAGTCCCAGAATTGTTTTTCCTAATATTTTTTTTTGTCTGTTCTTCTCATTTTAAGGCTTCTACCAGTTCAGGAAAATTTCTTATTGAAATTCCAGGTGAGAAAAACTTCAGTTACAAGCTGAACATGTAAATTGAACTTTTTTCTTAAGTATGTAACTATAAATGATGGACTGTTTTTATTACACTGCAGGGCATCAAACTGACTGCTGAGCAGTTCAACGCCATCTTCACATATTATGACAAGGTAAAGTGCAGTTCTACTTTAACATAAATATGACATGCAGTGACAGAGGGTGGACTGTCCTGCGAGTTCTGTCTCTCTCTTTTACGTCTAATTTCCCTCACTCCCGCGAATCCCATTTTGCATGCAAATAAGAAGCATTTCCACTCACCTGAGCAGGTAAATGACCGTGAGGGCTGCACCTGTTCTTGTTGGTTTGGCCCTTGGAGCATGTCCATGACATCATTTGTTTCACAATGGCTTTTTGAGCGACACAATTCCAAATGCAAAACAGGAGGGCATGGTAACATTTCCTGACCAACAGAAATCTGTCCTTTCAAACCATCTTTCTGAATAAAAATCTAGCCCTTATTCATTGATGTTATTTATTTCACACATGATAAAGTTATAGTGTCATGTTACTATCTGAACTATTTGTGCTTCTCTTAAAATTAAAAAAAGCTCAGGTTTTCAATAGCAACATAAAATAAATCAGTGTTTAATTATGTGTATAAGGAGGTTTTCTTCATCACTGTTTATTTGATTTTACGTTCAAGCTTCCCCCAGTATGTTCTCAAATATGGCTTGAGATCACTGTAAACACAAAAAAATATTAGACAAATGTAAATGCTTGGAATTACATTGCAGATCTGTTCAGGGCTACCAAAAGTTTTATTTAACAAAATTTAAACACTAAATTAAAGACAATTGCTGAGTAAAGCCAGAAAAAAAGTGTCGCGTGTGAAGGCTTGCTATGGGGACTGGTGCAGATGCTTAATTATAAATGAGATGTAGTCTGCATGTGCATGAAGTGTGCAGAGCACTTTAGTATGTCCATGTACAATTACTGTGGCAAAGTGGAAGACCCCCGGTCTCATCGAGAGCCTGTAACAAGAATCCATGAGCTGTCTTCACAAGAGTGAGAGGTTATGTAAAATACTGAATTATTCATAACAACACATATATTCTATTCATTCTATGTAATGGGAGAGAGAATGTTCTTGGCATACTTTGGGCCCATTAATACCAGTCAGTCATCGCTTGAATGCCTTAGTATCTTTGTATTGTTGCTGACCATGTGCATTCCAACATTTACCACACTTCTAATCTTCTAATGGCTACTGTCAACATGTCACTGTCATCGCAAAGGTCATCTCAAACGGGTTTCATGAACTTGACAATGAGTTCAGTGTTCTTCAGTGCTATTCAGTGCCAGTCACTGTATCTGAATCTAATCAAATTTTTGGGATGTGTTAGAACTAGAGATTGGCAGCATTAAATGGCTTGAAAATCTGCAGGAATTGTGTAAAGCATTCATGTAATCATGAAGCACAATGTCAAAAGAAAGTTTCCGAAATCATGTGGAATCCATGCCACAAAGACTTAAGGATGTTTTGAGGGCAAACTGAAGCCCTAGCCAGTTAGTGATAGTGATAGTGATAGTGATAATTAAAAGGATGCTCAATAAGAGTATAGCCCCAGTTTGGAAATAGTGGCCAATCCACTCCCTGATCTTACTGTGTCAATTAGGAGTGGACATGGCTTTAATCTCACCTTACCTAACGTCTTGTCAGAGATACATTACTGAGGCTTTAGTTATGTATAAAGCATCATTCTAGGCATTTGTTTGCTTACCTACCAAAATAAATACAATTCTGATACAGCACATTAATAAATGAATGAAGTTTAAATGGTAATTGGGTAACCAAACATGTGTTGTGTTTTTAAGGATGGAAATGGTTACATTGATGAGCAGGAGCTGGATGCCCTCTTGAGGGACCTCTATGAGAAGAACAAAAAGGTGAGGAAAGGAACCAAGGAACTTGAATGCAATGACTTTTTACCTAATGTTATTAATGACTGATATAATGTCTTGCTTTATGTCAGGAGGTGGACACTAAGGACCTAACTGGCTATAAGAAGAGCATCATGGCCTTGTCAGATGGGGGTAAACTGTACCGCTCAGAGCTGGAGATTGTGCTGTGCCGAGAGCCCATGCTGTGAATCTAGGTCTCCCTGGATCTCATCTCACTTCTCTCTCAGCTGCCTGACTACTGTAACCATGTGCATGTGCTGGGCACCCCCCCCCCTTTCCTTTACATGCGTTTTAAATGAATGTGCACAGCAAAGCACAAAAAACAGCCCTGCCCCGCCCTTCTCCTGTCCACCTCCCCAAATCTCCACTGCCCCAAGTACAGACCGTTCCAGCTACGGTGTTGCCCTGCGCTGTTTTTAAACTATACATTTAAATGAAGAGTTGAATGAGTGGAACCATATTGATAGAGATTTTAAATGGTATGAATAAGTATGATTTAATTTGGAATTTATTTATTTATTTATCTATTTATTTATTAATTTATTTATTTAGTTTAAACTACATTCTCTGGGTTTTCCTCCCTCAGTGTTTTCTTCTTTGGTTTGATCCCATTCCCCAGTCATTATTTCACTACTCAAATAGTTCTGTTTCGGGTTGTGCCGTTTTCTTTCTTTGGCTGATACTGTTATAGGATGTTACTGAGAGCATTAATAAAAGATATCTGGAAAACGGATGTATTATTTATTGAAAAAAAAAAAAAAAGTGAACATGAACTTATTGAACTTTGCTTGACTTTAGGTCCAGTACCAGACTGGAAGATACATGCACACAGTACATATGCACCCCCTCATGTCACCTCTTTCAAAATCTCTAGAAATTCTTTCAAAAAATACCTGCTGTCACATGTTTCAGCACATTCCTTCATACCCTATCCTCTGTTTATCTGCGTAGTGACCTCACAGAGTATATCTAGTAGATTGTGTGCAGATGTGTTTAAATCTACAGTTAATGAATCATTTATTTCACTTCTCCCCACACCCACAGTAAAACTTCTCAACCATTCTCATCAATTAGTCATCTGTGCTTAAATATATAATCCTCGAGCCGTTTGGGTTTCGTAAAGGGACTTGCAGTCTGAACATGAATGAATGCTGTTTACATTGAATATGGAAATGCTTCTAACGACTGTGCTTAATTCTCAAAAAGAGCAGCAGATTAGGCCTTATCATTCTTACCTGCCTCCAAGTTGAGGGAGAGCAATTAGGCCTCTGGGCCACATATTCACCAAATTTTTACTCTCTGTAGCAGGAAAAAAAAACACTGTGCATCTGGCACTGTAGTGTCTGCAGAATTTCAAAGCAGATGAGCCCAAAGGAATACGAGTCATTTAATTACATCATGTCGTATTTAAATTCCCTGTTAATTACAAGTCAATGAGAGGCTGTCAAAGAACAAAAGTAAACAGCGAAAGCTGTCTCAAACATCCTGGGCAACATTTTGTGATAAATAAATATATAAATAAATAAAATCTTTGTGTCATGTTTTTACCATGGCTTGTATATGGGGGGTTTGCTAACAGGCAACAGTGTCATGTAAAGGCAACCATCCTGTTACATTCTGTTACAGGTACGCTTTCCCTGCATATCCTTGTTTGCCGTCCTTGATGTCTGTGCCTCTCTATGCACATGGTTGGACCACTGCCAACCGTGTGTCTACAGAGGCAGATGAAATGCAGAGTTATACGTGAAAAATATAGTCATCACTTATTTATACACGAGGAGGATCCTGCTGTTTTATTTATAAAGTCTTTTAAATATAGCGCCTGTGAATTTAATAAGTAATTCAGAATGGAAGTCTCGGCTCACCTCCTCGTCCCAACACCACTTATTCATATAGCCGTCAGAGCAAATGGGGCTCTGTTCTTCAAATGGAAAACCATTTTTAAACCTGTCCCTAAAGCTAATCTAATTCACATTCAAAGCCTTTCCATTACCATAAGGGGTAACATATCAGGGACGACCTGACAATTTCCTGAGACTCTGTAATCCATTTTCTGTTGCAACTCTAAATAAATAAATAAATCAGCAAATAAATAAATAAGTGCATAGCTGTCTGAAGTCTGATATCTAAATGGAATTATAATATTAATCTTTGGATCTCCTTATGGCTTCTATACACAATGTCCATCTTATAGCAATAAGCCGGGGTGACAGATATTCTGCCGTTATTGTGCATGCTCCCATTCATTTGCGGTAGTGTTATGATTTGCCCTAATTACTAATATGAATGGAGTGTAAAGCTTTTCTGCATGACTCACCGTCCACAGGGGGTTGTATAATAATGTAAATATTCTTTTCATCAGCGATGCGGCTTCAAACACTAAAATGGGGGCGATCCTACTTCGAGTCAGGAGATGATTTATTCAGTGACCAGTCATCCACAGTAATGCCCAAGTCAAAACCATGATCAAATGCCAATTGTAATGCATTCTAAATTACATTGGCACCTGGCTAACATGTAACACACACACTCGTTTCAAATGTCATCAACTGCCATTTTCCACACAGATTATTGCATTAGTGGATTTGATGCTAATGCCACCATGGTTTGATGTGCCTTTAAGGATATTGAGGAGCTGACAGACCCTTCTCCATATCATCAGACTGAAGGCATGCTGAATACAGGGAGGAAACAATGCCAACATGACATGAAAGAGGCCTTTAACTTTGAAAGTAACTGAATCACAAAGGCAGCTCTATGTGTGAGCCTGTATACCAGTTAGCACTAACAGCAATAAAGGACAAAACACAGACAAACTGAGCACCAGCAGAGAGTGCATGTCATTGCACTTTTAGGACAGGTTCTGGAATGTGAAGCAGATTTTCATCTCTACCTAACCGAGGATGCTTCACTAAGAATGGCCTAATATTCCAACACACACAGTTCAGGGCCTGTAGCTGAAGTATGTATTTGATATTAAGAGAGTGATGAGAGTGGTCATTTGATTGTGAAGGCCATGCAAGGTATTTGACTTGATCATGGTGCTCACAGAACTTAAATTTGCAATTTGCAGCCATTGTTCACCACTTGCTGAGACAGTTGGCGAATGGTTTGCCTTCTACAGCTGTTAGAGAAGTAGTAGGAACAAAATGAACTCAGTTACTTTTTTTATTAGTATTACAAAGTAGTGACTTAAACTGTTTGAGCTGGACTTAGACTCATTCTGAGACCCTAGCCTCAGAATATACCCAAAGTGTCTGTCAACATGGAAACAGAAATAGGGACACTGAAGAGGCACACTGACTCCTAGTGGGCACTTTGTGTTACTGCAGTAACTTGTTAGACTCAGTAAGGCATCAGGAGTTCCACAATCACAAGTTTAGATCTGTCTGATCTGTATTTATGCGTAACCCAAATTCCCATCTGCCCAGATGATTGTGAGACACTGATCTGGAAGCTGAAACTCTGCAATAAGAAGCTGCAATAAGTCAATGATTAAGGATCATTAGGCAAGTAACTTAACATGCTACACATAGGTCAGTTTTAAGATTTTAGATTTAACTTCATCTTTACAGCTTTATACTTTGTGAAGGGAGTGAGGCAAGAAGTGTGCCAGGAACGTCCATTCATTTCATTTTATGCTTGTTACACTTCTATCATACAATGTTTTTAAATGAGGAGATGTCATAACCATAATTCACGGGCAGTTCATGAGCAGTTGTCATTTATGCATTAAATAGCTAACACTCATCCCTATTAAACTCTGTAGATATAGTTTGACTTATCAAGAAGTGTTAATATATTGTTTATGTTCTTTTCAGAATGTCCTGCTAGCCCTGAGTATTATTCAAATTAAAGTTAAAGTCATTGGTTTTGCACATAAAACACAAATGTCACCGACCTGTAACTGAGGCTTAGTGCAGAGTTGGAGTAAGTAAAAGTACTTACTCCAACTCTGCACTAAAAACAGTAAAAACAGATGTTTCCTAAAAAAATGTATTAGAAAGACACACTTCTCTTGAGGACTGATTATAAAAAGGCTCGCTGGGAATGCTGTACTTAGTCCTTCAGTGAAAGCCTTTGAATGCTGCAGTTCAAGCCCACCCACATGGCCTGCCCTGTGATACAAATTAAGGCATAACAATTAGTCTGAATTAATTGAATTTCTAATAAAATATTAATACTATGAAATGAATACTGAGTATAAAATTGCATATAGTCTCCCATCCACTTACTAACCAGGCCCAACCCTGCTTAATTTAGTGATCAGGCGAGATCAGGCGTTCTCCTGCTTCCACAAACCACCACCAGGTCCAGCTCTCTGATGTTACAAAAATAAAGGTAAAGGTGCACGTATTTGTCACATTTCGCTGTACAGTGTACAGCAAACTGTGTCCTCCGCATTTAACCCATCTGTGGTAGTGAACACACACACCCACCCACTAGTGAGCTAGGGGCAGTGAGTACACACACCCAGAGCAGTGGGCAGCCAACTCCAGCCCCCGGGGAGCAGAGAGGGTAAAGGGCCTTACTCAAGGGCCCAACAGTGGCAGCTTGCCAAGCCCGGGAATCGAATAACCCGGCACTCTAACCGCTGAGCCACCACTGCCCCTCCACAAATAATAACACAAGCAAGCTGTTTTACAGTAATAAAACACATTTTTCAGTCTTTTTCACAAACAAAATTATATTTTTAATAACCCCAGTTTGAGTGAACCCAGTTTACATATTTATGAATAGTGAAATGCATTTTAAAGAGGCCCCAGAATATGAAGCTCTATTTACCTTGGTGTAGTTAAATAATTACTGTTGTGTCATCCTTCAGCAGATGAGTTCTCACCTCAGCTTGGGCTGAATTGGCTAGCCAGTCATTTTACTTAGGTCAGTGGTGTCACCATGTGAAGTCCAACAAGCTCTGGGAGGCTTTAGGAAAAAAAACTGTTGTAGATGCACACAGGTCTGGGAGGAGAATTTAAATCAAGCCATTCCACTGCCCAGAAATGTATTCATACGTGGAGAATGTTTAAAACAACTGCCAATATTGCCAGGTCAGACTGTCATAGAATCCATTATATAAGAAGTGGCTTGAGGAAAATATGGAGACCATCTGTCCAAAAACTGAATCTGAAGCAGAGGTGGCACATACAACATGGCAATGACCCAAAACATTCACCAAGGAATGGCTCAAAATAAACCCTTTTGAAAGGATAGCGATCTTCTAGAAAAGCTATGGGGTGATTTGAAATAGGCTTTGCTATTAACATTAACTTCTCAGAATTTTGTTGGGTTCACTCTTAAAATGCTCACTCTTATGAAGGTTTCGCTGTTCATTTATAGAAAACCTTACAGAACGTAGAAAATAAAATCTTATGAAATACATTGCATAGTCGGATGCTGTTCTTCCAACCATCTGGTCCACAATCAATACATCATTTAGATTTGATTGTACTGCATTCATATATTTAATTAGCAGACAAGAGACAAACGTTGAGACAGGTCACAGTAGGAAAAGTTGAATGGGTCAGCTGTTGTTGATGTTCATTTCTTTTTTCTTTCTTTTTTTTTTTTACTCCAATTTGTGGATGCTGAATTGTTTAAAGCTTAAATAACATTACATTTCCACTGACCTAAATAAGCAGGTATTTTTCTAATTGCAAATATTGGGGTTAGCCCACCTTTTTTGTCAGTTTCCTTAAATGTACACTGACCCCTACTGGCAGGCTGCAGTCACTTTTATTCTAAGCATTCCTTTCATGTAATATATTGCTCTTGTAATATATTTGTCTGTTTTGTTTTCACAGAAATTCAATATCTGTGTTTATATATCAGTTTATTACTTTACATTACACAATAATGTATAATGTAATGACTCACTAATCTCTTCTGCATTTCTGAACATATACATATATACTTTTGCACACGTTTTAACTGCAGCTTCAGGAAGAAATCCATTTATTGCTTCAGTTATACACATAAATGGTGTTACAATCAATGAAACCGACGCGTTCATTCCTAAACCCATTATCTCATTTAATGAAGTTGGATTTGAGAGAATGATCATTTCTACATAGCAGTTATAGTTTCCGGAAACTCCTGTAATTCCGGAATCAAGACGAGCTGTGGGAAAGAAGTCGTCTGAAGATGTGCTTTAACTAAAGGCAAAAGTCTGCAGTTTTACAACCGACCTCTTCTGTAACTAACTGCGTTTCATCTGCTCGTTTTATCCATGTCACCACTGATGAACACGGGCGACGCAGATATGCGTAAACCTACAGCCAGCACTGCTCCGTTAGCCAAAGCCTGCAGCTGCTAACTGGAACAGCAGATCAGCCAGTGATCAGAGATGACAGCATCTGTATTTAACCCACTTAGCTAGTAACTCTTAGTCCTTGCAGGACTACAATGCACAGCAGACAGTGTAGATATGCCAGCTACTGTTAGCTTTGCAGTCAAGCTACGGGTAAACACGACTACAGCTGTGAAGAAGTCGATGATCTTAAAAAACGTTATTGTAGTGATATGATTTTATTCTAATCCGTGCAGCAGTAACATCTGATCGAGTCATCGTAAATGATATAATATTTTAAACAGATTACTCAAAATTATAAGCAACAACACGGAAGAATTACTGTTACGCGATCTTTCTTTAACTCACGAAAAGGGGTGCACCGTTCCCGGCTGTACTGCAATACCGGGTCGATGCGCGGAGTGGACGGAGCAAGCCCCTATTCCATCTCCCTGCTCCAAAACTCAATTTAATATATGGTCCCCGGATAGGGGACGTATCAGATATTAAACTGATAAGAACAGATACTACACTTGATCTTAGCCAAAAGGCCGAGAAGCGATACCGGAGCGTTGAGAGAAACAGGGAAGTCATTCTAGACAGTAAGTTTCACGGTTATGGTGAAATGTTTCAAACCCAACAACTGCAGCGTAAATCATCAGCGAAAAACAAAAACAGCGATTCAAGCATGAAATATCACTCAATTTTCCTAAAGAGGAAACAGAAACATTAAGAAATTGCCGACCTGGGAAAAGAATGCAAATAGTGCTGCGCAACGTCCAATCACATACGAGGATTTCACAGTCGCCTCGGATTTCTCCTAAATACCAACATTACAGCACATATAAACTACTCTATCTACCCACATTAAAGCTACTGCACTGATCATGTAAAGCCTAGGTTCTGGACTGCAGCTGAACAGTTTGATTAGTTAGAGAAAGAACATGTTTCGCTTTAAAGATCCTCTTGTGTTTGACGGTGGTACTACAGCCTAAACACAAGGAGTGAAACCCAATAGAGCTGCTGACTATAATCTTATAATTAACTCACGTGCAAGGTCGAGTCCCCCACACTCTTAGTCTTACATCCAGAAACTCAATATATCCAGTTCCAGACTGCTTTATTAACCTGCACTGCTATACCTATATTAGGAGTATCACATTGAAATTTAGTAAAATGAACCCTTTTTATCCCCATTTTTTCATCCCTACCCATGCACCAACACACGACTGAGAAAAGTCCTGACTGGCAATATTAATGAAAAGCTACAGGACCCCCATAAACAAGGCCAAGAAAAAAAAGAGATTTTTTTTTTTCATTTTAATCCTTACAGGACCTTTACAAACTTCTAAGTAGCCAACAAACATGTCCATGCTTGTTTGTCAATAAAGACAGAAGGACAGCAGGTTTGTGAAGAAATATTTCGAGCGCTTTGCGTTTTTTCACACTCCCCGCATTACAGTTGCTTTCTGTCAGCAATGTTTAAAGTTCAAGACCAAACTAGTGGCGGACCATTCTAGGTCCAGTGATTATGTTAGAGGGGCAGATTGCTTTGTAGCTCATGTCATTGAAACTTTTACTTATACAGTTTTCAGTTCAAATTCACAATTTACAGTTTTGCATAATCTGAATTCTATAATTCTAATGTTTCACATTAGACACATTAACAAATGATCCTTTTTCAATGTCTTTTCTACAGTTTAAAATGGTAATGTTTTCAGTTTCATTTAAAATTTCATTTAATTCATCAGCTGTCTTCTATAATCTTTATGTTTTCTTGCCAACAGAATTCTTGCAGGTTATTTTTTTACGTCTTATACAAACAGATAAACAAAAATCACCCTTCACATAACTACAGAGCAAAAAAGTGCCAAGACACCACTACGAAGGGATTTCTGTGTTAGCTTTGCCTTAATTTCCTTTAGGATCAATAAAGTATCTATCTATCAAATTAAACATATATAAATTACTGAATATGCATTAAATATAAATTACAACATATGCAAAATCGCTACCCTATTTATAACTAACAAAGCACAGTTATATGAACAGCTTTGACATTTTACTCACCTTTAGTTCTTCTTTTCTTCTCTTTTTAGATACGTTTAGGTGGTAAAATGAAATAAATCCACTGAAACACTGTCTGCCACACGAAGGAAACTCGGTCAGCCATCTAAAAGAGTAACTGAAGAACTTGTGTGTTCACCTCAGAGTCATAAGTCTGAAATAACACCAGAAAAAGTCACTAGAGTTGTTGCTAGTCGCTTTAAAAAAAAGTCGCTAGAGGGGACTGAAAAGTCATTAAGTTGGCAACACTGAACAACTCTCTTAACTGGACAGACTACTGAACATCCAGGGCTTGAGCCCCATAAGCCACCCTCTTTCAATTTGTATTTTCTTAATATATTAAAGGAGTTGAATATTTGTTGACAATGTAAAACACTCTCAAAGCACAACAACATTTTTTAGAGACTGTTTACTCTTTAGATATGTAATCCACTTATTTCATATTGTTGTCCATGTTTAGGTTTATTGTTCATTTTGTTTGTAATTAATTTATATGGTTCAGAATGTCTTTATATATATATATATATATAAATATATATATATATATATATATATATATATATATATAAAATTATATCGAATAGTTTTATATTAATTGTAAAAAATAAAAGATATACTTTTTAAACAAAATCTGAATTTGAGTATTGTACATTTACTAGTGTTTACTGTTTTTACTGTTTTATTATGTTATTATGTCTGGTATCATTTAGGATAAGTTATCTGCCATATAGTTTCGGATAAATAGTACTGTCAAGCGTGGCAGTGAAAACAAGGAAACACTTGCAGAGATGGACAATACTTTAATAAAACAGGCAGAATAACACGAGATAAGGGGGTACAAACAAGATAGGAGAACTCAAGGTAGCAGCAAACTAAGGGACAAGGCAGATAAACAAAACAAACTTGATAACATAGGCAGGACCGGCCAAAATAACAAACCTGGGACTGGGAAGAGTCAAAACTTGGCAAAGGGACATAAAACAAAACGGGACAGGATAAACCAAAGCTACTGAGCCTAGCTCTGGAGGGCCTGGGAGCAAAAGGAGAACTATAAACCACGAGCAGAGCTTAGGTGTAAAACAGAACAGGGAAGCTAACAAGAGCAAAAAATCACAAGAATGTATTTACATTAATGAGTAAGAACAACAATCACAAAAACGTACCACCTATTTGTTTGTATTGTTTAATGCCTTATCTGATTATTCTGGATAATGTATATAGCCCTGCATACATATCTAAGTGTAGCTTTTAAAATCTAAAATTATTCAAAATAACAATAATAGAAGGAGCTAAGAAATGCAAAGTTGAAGGAGGTAAACATAGCCCAGAATTCATTCTCGACACTCTAAGACACTCTCAAACTTTTGTTTTGTGAGCCATGAAAATGGGGAAACTTGCTAGTAGTACATGTGTGTCATTCTCTGGTTATTTTATATGATTACTTTTGAATTTCTTCCATTTTCCTCAAAATAATAACCTACACACGTAGATTATCATGTTTAGCATGTTTAAATTCTGATTGGTAGGCTACAGTCAATGTCAACAACAAGTGTACCTCTCAACCAACCAGAAGGCCTAGATGTCTCCTGCAAATTCCCCAAATGTGTTAATCTCTACAAATGTGTTTAGTTTTGTTTATGTTTTATGTTTTTTATTTATGTTTACCAACTGAACGTGACAATTACAAGAAATAAATTGCTATAATAAATGGCTAGATGACTGGCCCTTGTCAGATTGAAAAATGTTGTGCAGGCCTATAACGTATCCAAAATTGAAGAATTAGAATTAGAAATAGAATTTATTATGACTAATGTGCATACAATGGAGTTCATGCCAGAAAACACGGAATGCATTTAAGTGTAATGTCATTTTACTGTCAGCTGTAAGAGTATTTAGCATTTCTATAAAAGCATATTTTTATTGTTAAAAACATTTTTCATATGGTTTAACGACAAAATGCTTTCATTTCAGTTTTTTTAAACATCTAATACTGAATTATCTAAAACTGTGGGGACATCCTTTCAACATAAGGTAAAAATATGATGTATATAAAAACCATAATGTATTTTTGACATGGGAACTACTTTCTTGGAGTAAACCTTGACAATAATGAATGCAAAAAAGGACACAAAAATGAGCTTAAAAACAACTTATAGACTAAATAATTAGCTTGGGCCATTTTTCTTCAAGCTCCCATATATTTAATGCATTATACGGTATTCACCACTTGCTTCTGAAAGAGCAGTAAATGGCAGTTTCCTGACAACTTGGTGTTTTTGTTTGTGAATGAGAGTGAAAATTGTTTGTTTTACTTTACTTTTGTTTTACTTTACCTTACGCTTTCACACATAGTAGCCTCTGCATTTATCCCATAGTCCTGTTGTACCTTAGTTTGTGGAATTTAGGGGTGTAAATAAAAGGAGCCAAGACAGTTGAGAAAGATTTGTAATTTTGTAATTGTCCCGTTTTACAAGCCCATTTGACTCATGTGGCTTATGTGACTTTTATGTTGACAAGGCCGAGTCTGGCGGCCGGCGTTAGCCTTTGTTGCTGAAAGTGTCAGCCAAAAGAGCCAATTTTGTTGTTTTTTTTTTGTGAAAAGAGAAGGAGGACAGGAGAGAGCAATGAAATGTGTGATTGGTTTGAATGAGCTTGGTGGGGTTGCTTTGGAAGTAAGAAAGGAGGGCGAGTTACATGCACATTCTTTCACTTGCTTTTCTTACTTTTACTCCATCTTACTTTACGCTTTCACAAATCTACAACGCATTACCCTTTGTTTTACATGTACGTCCTTGTGTTACATTTCATACGGTCTTTGGAGTCTTCAGAGTCGAAACATTTCAGCGTCAGATGCCGTTTAAGCCCACCTGCATGGCCTGCCATGGGATGGAAACCAATCAGTTGTAGTTTGGCTTAATTATAGCCAGTTGCTCTCAAAACAAAACACTGGAAAATATTCAACAAGAACTCTGTGGAGGGAATGCTGTGGATAAAAGTAACCCAAGCCTGCCAGTAGGGGTCAGTGTACGTTTGAGGAAACTGACAACATGGGGGGGAAAGTCTGTTACAGGATGTCAACGCAGAGCAGAACTACAACCAATCACAATTACAGCTCATGGGTGGGACAAGCCCAATATTTGCTGTTAAAAACAAACAAACAAAAAAACACCTGCTAATTTAGATCACTTACTTAGGTCACATTAAAGCAACACATCACGAAAGGGAGTGAGCCGTGGGGCAATAACAGCACCGTTTCGTCACAGCCGTGATGTTTATTTCACCGTTACACGCAACCTCAAGTCATGGGCCGCCATTCATGGGTCCCCGTTCTCGTTTCGGGGGGCTGATTTCCAGTTGTATTGAGTTTTTTTTAAATTCTCCTCCCAGACCTGCCTGCATCTACAACAGTTGTTCTTTTGTCCCCCTAAAGCTTCACAGAGCTCTTTGAACTTGACATGGCGACGCCACTTCCCTAAGTCAAAAGGCTGGCTGGCCCACTCAGCCCGAGCCTGCTTCACCGGCATCCCTGCGACTCGCAACTCACCTCAGAGCGATGCTTCGCCCGGCGTGCTAGCGTGAGCTTTTTTCTTTTTTTTTTTTTGCCCGGCTTCCATATTGGTAGGAAGTAGCCTCTGCATTTATCCCGTATTCCTGTTGTACCTTAGTATGTGGAATTTAGGGGTGTAAATAAAAGGAGCCAAGACAGTTGAGAAAGATTTGTGATTTTGTAATTGTCCCGTTTCACAAGCCCATTCGACTCATGTGGCTTATGTGACTTTTATGTTGACAAGGCCGAGTCTGGCGGCCGGCGTTAGCCTTTGTTGCTGAATGTTCAAGTGTCAGCCAAAAGAGCAAGTTTTGTTGTTTTATTTTTTTTGTGAAAAGAGAAGGAGGACAGGAGAGAGCAATGAAATGTGTGATTGGTTTGAATGAGCTTGGTGGGGCTGCTTTGGAAGTAAGAAAGGAGGGCGAGTAAATGTGTGTCCCCTGTAGTGTGGAAAAGGCAGCCGTCTTTTGCCGCATGCTTATAAATAGGCTGAGTGGAAGCAGTGCTCTCGCTTACGGCCATACCACCCTGAGCACGCCCGATCTCGTCTCATCTCGGAAGCTAAGCAGGGTCGGGCCTGGTTAGTACTTGGATGGGAGACAGCCTGGGAATACCAGGTGCTGTAAGCTTTTGCCATCCTCAAGCACTTACATGCACATTCTTTCACTTGCTTTTCTTACTTTTACTCCATCTTACTTTACGCTTTCACAAATCTACAACGCATTACCCTTTCTTTTACATGTACGTCCTTGTGTTACATTTCATACGGTCTTTGGAGTCTTCAGAGTCGAAACATTTCAGCGTCAGATGCCGTTTAAGCCCACCTGCATGGCCTGCCATGGGATGGAAACCAATCAGTTGTAGTTTGGCTTAATTATAGCCAGTTGCTCTCAAAACAAAACACTGGAAAATATTCAACAAGAACTCTGTGGAGGGAATGCTGTGGATAAAAGTAACCCAAGCCTGCCAGTAGGGGTCAGTGTACGTTTGAGGAAACTGACAACATGGGGGGGAAAGTCTGTTACAGGATGTCAACGCAGAGCAGAACTACAACCAATCACAGTTGCAGCTCATGGGTGGGACAAGCCCAATATTTGCTGTTAAAAACAAACAAACAAACAAAAAAACACCTGCTAATTTAGATCACTTACTTAGGTCACATTAAAGCAACACATCACGAAAGGGAGTGAGCCGTGGGGCAATAACAGCACCGTTTCGTCACAGCCGTGATGTTTATTTCACCGTTACACGCAACCTCAAGTCATGGGCCGCCATTCATGGGTCCCCATTCTCGTTTCGGGGGGCTGATTTCCAGTTGTATTGAGTTTTTTTTAAATTCTCCTCCCAGACCTGCCTGCATCTACAACAGTTGTTCTTTTGTCCCCCTAAAGCTTCACAGAGCTCTTTGAACTTGACATGGCGACGCCACTTCCCTAAGTCAAAAGGCTGGCTGGCCCACTCAGCCCGAGCCTGCTTCACCGGCATCCCTGCGACTCGCAACTCACCTCAGAGCGATGCTTCGCCCGGCGTGCTAGCGTGAGCTTTTTTCTTTTTTTTTTTTTTGCCCGGCTTCCATATTGGTAGGAAGTAGCCTCTGCATTTATCCCGTATTCCTGTTGTACCTTAGTATGTGGAATTTAGGGGTGTAAATAAAAGGAGCCAAGACAGTTGAGAAAGATTTGTGATTTTGTAATTGTCCCGTTTCACAAGCCCATTCGACTCATGTGGCTTATGTGACTTTTATGTTGACAAGGCCGAGTCTGGCGGCCGGCGTTAGCCTTTGTTGCTGAATGTTCAAGTGTCAGCCAAAAGAGCAAGTTTTGTTGTTTTATTT